>NC_041342.1:33991932-34001932 GCF_004354835.1 Perca flavescens
GGACTGAATCCAGCTCTGTTAAAGGCTTTTATTTTGACGGTGAGGCTGCAGGATGTGTGAGGTCTTATTGTGGCGGGGCTGACAGGTGGAGCAGACTGAGGAATGCAGCAGATCCAGAGTCGGTCAGAGCTATTAGACTGACACAATAGAAACACTTTAAACTGTCTGGTTTAACCTCTGTAAACACTGACAGACTCAGATTATTACTCTAAGAGTCTGACAACATTATGGGATGGATGCCTACAGAGATAGACCTTTTAGTTAAAGAGTAAGATCCTTTTAGTTTAACATGAACAGCCCCGAAATCACCATCACCAAACTCCACCAGACTCCATGTAAATAATCAGGACTTTTAGCGTGTATAGAGCCAGCATATTTCCACCAGACTCCATGTAAATAATCAGGACTTTTAGCATGTATAGAGCCAGCATATCTCCACCAGACTCCAAATAATCAGGACTTTTAGCGTGTATAGATAATCACCAGACTTTTAATCAGGACTTTTAGCATGTATAGAGCCAGCATATCTCCACCAGACTCCATGTAAATAATCAGGACTTTTAGCGTGTATAGAGCCAGCATATCTCCACCAGACTCCATGTAAATAATCAGGACTTTTAGCGTGTATAGAGCCAGCATATTTCCACCAGACAGAATTTTTGTAATTTCTTTTGATGTCACTTTTGCTGAAATGTTTGTAATTTTTTCAACATTTTTGGGCTCTTCTTTTCTCTGATGGCCGAGGAACTTTCTCCTGACTTCTTCAGGACTTTATGTCGACCAAACTGTGAGTGAGAAGACTATATGACACAAAGACTATCAATAAACTAAACATGACCTGGCCCTCGGTGGGATTCTAATTTTACAGTGTGGCCCTCTGGGAAGTTGAGTTTGACACCCACACTAATGTTCAATCTTAAAATATAGAGCTCGGTCTGCTGATAGCCAGACTATCAGACTTTCTTATTGCGTTTTAGGGCTGCCACCTCTTAGTCGATTAGTCGACTAATCCGTCGTTTTGGTCTTAGTCGACTAAGATTTCTTTAGTCGATTAGTCATTTTTTATGCTTATTAATGCTCAATTACTCATTTCCAAGAAACTTCTGAGCACATTTATGGTAAACACAAGATTTAAAGTGGTGCTTTTGCAGGATTAATTGTGGAGAAACTCAGTTTTACAGATGGTTAATTAACTACATTTATATTGTGCTTTTCTAGTCTTAACCACCTCTCAAAGCTCACAGCTCTGTCAATTAAATCAACTAATCGATTAGTCGACTAAATCCTATAAGTGTTAGTCGACTAAGAATTTCTTTAGTCGAGGACAGCCCTATTGCGTTTACATTGTTATATAATAATGGTGCATAACTAGGGCTGTGCAATTAATCTTAATGTAATCGTGATTATGATTTTGGGTCCCAACGATCACAAAAACAGAATAATCGAGAAAAACAATTATTTAGCTCATTACGTTTTGCAAGAAAACTCTGATTGTCTCTTGTGTTCTGAATGAAAAAATAAAGTTTCAATAGGACAAGTATTACGGCAAAGTTCACAGCTGTATGTGTGTTTTTTACTGTTGATTTATTTAACTTTTTCAACTGTTTTTTTAAGTTCAATAATTGCAACATCGTTCCAGAAGTCAACGAGTAATCGTGTTAAATTATCGTGATTTCAATATTGACCAAAGTAATCGTGATTATGTTTTTTTTCCATAATCGAGCAGCCCTATGCATAATGTTGTTGAAATTGCATTCTTCTTTGTATTGTTAAAAGTAACATTTTGTGAGCATAGGTCAGATATGTGATCCTAATTCTTCCCCAAACGGAGGGAACACACTGCTGTTATAACTGTGGTCCCAGTGAAAGGCGAGAGGAAGACGAGCTGCAGAGCTCAGACGGTTAACGAGCACTCGGTCAACGCTGTAATTACACAAAGACTAAAATGACATGTCAGCCATCGCTGCTGCTGCTGCTCGTCCTTCACGCAGAGACAATGGAAGACGAGTGCAAGCAGAACAACAAGAAGAAGGAGGAGAAGAAAAAGAAGAACTGGGTGATAAAAGATTCTTATTTCCTGTTCTATTATATTTCACTTCCCACTTTAACTTCATTAACGTTACATATAATCCTTCAAAACGGCATCAAACACTTTAAAACCTGAGTAAATTCATTATAATATCCGAGAGAAACCAGTATCAAAACCAGTAAAAACCCAGCATTATAACCAGTATATATACATAACTAAACCATGGATAATTACAGTATTATAACCAGTATAAAGCCAGTATTATTATAAACAGTATAAGCCAGTATTATAACCAGTATAAAGCAAGTATTATAACCAGTATAAAGCCAGTATTATAACCAGTATAAAGCTTGTATTATAATCAGTATAAAGCTTGTATTATAACCAGTGTAAGCCAGTATTATAACCAGTATAAGCCAGTATTATAACCAGAGTAAAGCCAGTATTATAACCAGAGTAAAGCCAGTATTATAACCAGTATAAAGCCTGTATTATAACCAGTATAAAACCAGTATTATAACCAGTATAAAACCAGTATTATAACCAGTATAAAACCAGTATTATAACCAGTATAAAGCCAGTATTATAACCAGTATAAAGCCTGTATTATAACCAGTATAAAGCCAGAATTATAACCAGTATAAAGCCGGTATTATAACCAGTATAAGTCAGTATTATAACCAGTATAAGTCAGTATTATAACCAGTATAAGTCAGTATTATAACCAGTATAAAGCCTGTATTATAACCAGTATAAAGCCAGTATTATAACCAGTATAAAGCCGGTATTATAACCAGTATAAGTCAGTATTATAACCAGTATAAGTCAGTATTATAACCAGTATAAAGCCTGTATTATAACCAGTATAAAGCCAGTATTATAACCAGTATAAAGCCGGTATTATAACCAGTATAAAGCCAGTATTATAACCAGTATAAAGCCGGTATTATAACCAGTATAAGTCAGTATTATAACCAGTATAAGTCAGTATTATAACCAGTATAAGTCAGTATTATAACCAGTATAAGTCAGTATTATAACCAGTATAAGTCAGTATTATAACCAGTATAAGGCCAGTATAATAACCAGTATAAACCAGTATAAAGCCAGAGTGAGAAACGTCAGCCAGGTGAATGTCTGTTTGTGTCTCTATAATGAGGCGTTTGGGTGCAGCCTGTAATTTCCCCCGCTGTGTGTCCTGTGTGTGCTGTGTGTCCTGTGTGTGCTGTGTGTCCTGTGTGTCCTGTGTGTCCTGTGTGTCCTGTGTGTCCTGTGTGTGCTGTGTGTGCTGTGTGTCCTGTGTGTGCTGTGTGTCCTGTGTGTCCTGTGTGTGCTGTGTGTCCTGTGTGTGCTGTGTGTCCTGTGTGTCCTGTGTGTGCTGTGTGTGCTGTGTGTCCTGTGTGTCCTGTGTGTCCTGTGTGTGCTGTGTGTCCTGTGTGTGCTGTGTGTCCTGTGTGTGCTGTGTGTCCTGTGTGTCCTGTGTGTCCTGTGTGTGCTGTGTGTGCTGTGTGTCCTGTGTGTGCTGTGTGTCCTGTGTGTGCTGTGTGTCCTGTGTGTGCTGTGTGTCCTGTGTGTCATGTGTGTGCTGTGTGTCCTGTGTGTGCTGTGTGTCCTGTGTGTGTGTGTGTGTCCTGTGTGTCCTGTGTGTCCTGTGTGTGCTGTGTGTGCTGTGTGTCCTGTGTGTGCTGTGTGTCCTGTGTGTGCTGTGTGTCCTGTGTGTGCTGTGTGTCCTGTGTGTGCTGTGTGTGTGTGTGTGTGCTGTGTGTGCTGTGTGTCCTGTGTGTCCTGTGTGTCCTGTGTGTCCTGTGTGTCCTGTGTGTCCTGTGTGTCCTGTGTGTCCTGTGTGTGTGTGTGTGTCCTGTGTGTGTCCTGTGTGTCCTGTGTGTCCTGTGTGTCCTGTGTGTCCTGTGTGTGTGTCCTGTGTGTCCTGTGTGTGCTGTGTGTCCTGTGTGTGCTGTGTGTCCTGTGTGTCCTGTGTGTGTGTGTGTGTCCTGTGTGTGCTGTGTGTCCTGTGTGTGCTGTGTGTCCTGTGTGTCCTGTGTGTCCTGTGTGTCCTGTGTGTGCTGTGTGTGCTGTGTGTCCTGTGTGTGCTGTGTGTCCTGTGTGTGCTGTGTGTGCTGTGTGTCCTGTGTGTCCTGTGTGTGCTGTGTGTCCTGTGTGTCCTGTGTGTGCTGTGTGTGCTGTGTGTCCTGTGTGTCCTGTGTGTCCTGTGTGTGCTGTGTGTCCTGTGTCCTGTGTGTGCTGTGTGTCCTGTGTGTGCTGTGTGTCCTGTGTGTCCTGTGTGTCCTGTGTGTGCTGTGTGTCCTGTGTGTCCTGTGTGTCCTGTGTGTGCTGTGTGTCCTGTGTGTGCTGTGTGTCCTGTGTGTGCTGTGTGTCCTGTGTGTCCTGTGTGTCCTGTCTGTGCTGTGTGTCCTGTGTGTCCTGTGTGTCCTGTGTGTGCTGTGTGTCCTGTGTGTGCTGTGTGTCCTGTGTGTCCTGTGTGTCCTGTGTGTGCTGTGTGTCCTGTGTGTCCTGTGTGTGCTGTGTGTGCTGTGTGTCCTGTGTGTGCTGTGTGTGCTGTGTGTCCTGTGTGTCCTGTGTGTCCTGTCTGTGCTGTGTGTCCTGTGTGTGCTGTGTGTCCTGTGTGTCCTGTGTGTCCTGTGTGTGCTGTGTGTCCTGTGTGTCCTGTGTGTCCTGTGTGTGCTGTGTGTCCTGTGTGTCCTGTGTGTGCTGTGTGTGCTGTGTGTCCTGTGTGTCCTGTGTGTGCTGTGTGTCCTGTGTGCTGGGGGAATGTCTGAAGGACAAAGTGTCCAGTGTCTGTGTGAAGGAGCTGGACTGACCCCTCTGACCCTCCTTGGGTCTTCCCAACCCAGGGGTCTCCCACCCAGAGCTGCAGGGGGTCCCGGACCAGACCGGGCGAGGAAGCAACCAATCGGAACTTCCCAAAACTTGGACTTAGACTTTTGTCAACATGTCAGCGGTGGAAGAAGTATCCAGATACTTTACTGTAGTAAAAGTACTAATACCACACTGTAGAAATCAGTCATTTTCTGGAAGTTCAAGTCCAGTCTCAAGTCTCTGACCATCTGATCTGTCCCTAACACTGTATTGTTAAATGTTATGAACTCTAGGGCTGCCACCTCTTAGTCGACCTATCGGTAGTTTTGGTCTTAGTCGGCTAAGATTTCTTTAGTCGATTAGTCATTTTTTATGCTTATTCATGCTTAATTACTCATTTCCAAGAAACTTCTGAGCACATTTCTGGTAAACACAAGATTTAAAGTGGTGCTTTTGCAGGATTAATTGTGGAGAAACTCAGTTTTACAGATGGTTAATTAACTACATTTATATTGTGCTTTTCTAGTCTTAACCACCTCTCAAAGCTCACAGCTCTGTCAATTAAATCAACTAATCGATTAGTCGACAAAATCCTGTAAGTGTTAGTGGACTAAGAATTTCTTTTAGTCAAGGACAGCCCTAGGAACTCATAGCATGTCCTGTAGCTCCATCCATACAGTCCAGTATCATAATCAGTTGTGGGATAACTTCATGGGGTCTACTTAACACATCCCTCTAGCCCTCTGACCTGGTGAAAATTTAACCTAAGTCTGTCACATCATATGGATACAACTCTAAAGATACAACATGCCTGTTCCCAGCATTAGCACAACACTTAGCGATGGTTAGCTTGTTACCTGTGACGATATCCGCTAACTGAACGTCTCTGTGACTGACCTATCTGGGTGCGTTTAGAGATGCCTGATGAAGTCCGACGTTGTTGATCTGGCGTCATCTATCTTGGTGCCACACACCTTGCATGTAGCTGTTGGCTTACTGCCACTGTTTACCGAGTTATTGAAAGCAATGTGAGTGCGCGCACATTAGGCATAAAGCATGCAGCTCGTCATACGTTCCCCCCAACGTATACGCGCCAATAAAAGAAAATAGAAATACCTGAATACATTTAGATTTAAAAAGCAATAATTGCATGAAAACATGTTGTACACGAGTCCACATCTCTGATACCACACTGTATAAATACTCAGTATCATCAGGAAAATATAGTTAAAAGTATTAAAATTAAAGAATAATCCTCCCATTTCTGTCTCTTTCCTTCTTTCTCTCTTTTCTAAGTAAAGTACCTCAACATTTGGTACTGGAGTACATGTACTTAGTTACTTTCCAGCTGAGTTTAATGGTCAGTTAGCGAGCAGACAGAAGTCTCCGTCTCTCCTCGTCGTGCTCATTCATCCACAGTTGAATCCATTCATTCGCTGACCTCCTTAAATCCTCCCCCACCCCCCCTAAACCGGCCTGGGGGGGGAGGTTATTTATATGTTAATGTCCCAGTCTGCCCACACACACAGGCCTCCAACAACCAGTTCAGACTGGGTCAGTACTGTGATTACATCACCTTAATAGCCAATAGACCAGTCCACTTCTAAGCAGATCTACTAACTACTAAAACTCAGTTTCCCAGAGGGCCACACTGGAAAAAGAGAATCACACCAAGGGCCAGACATGAAGAGAGTTTATTGAAGTGCTTTTGTTACTGCATGTCACTTTTTTTTTTACATTTTGGGAGCTTTTTCTCTCATTTTTGTTGTTTTTGTTATGACTTTTTTGTGGCTTTCTCAGACATTTGTCAACTTTTTGTAAATTTGTTGCCCATTCTGACATTTTTGTACGCTTTTTGTCACATTTTTGTCGACATGAAGCCCTACAAAAGTCATCAAAAGAGTTCCTTTAGCCATCGTAGAATTTAGCAAATCATGCAAAACAATGATTACAACTTGTTCACAGCCTGAATATTAAAACTCTCTCTCGCTTCTTCTGGGGGAATTTCTGAGTCTCACCGTTGGCAAATCTGCCCAAATGTCTGCTTTGAATGTCAGGTTTGGCGCCCAACTAGGAGGGCCGAAATGTATTGTGAACCCAAATTGATATACGGGCCGGATCTAAATCTGCAACGGGCCGGATTTGGCCCATGGGCCTCAAGTTTGACACAAGTGCGTTAAAGGACCACGCCGACTTATTGGGACTTTATCTTATTCACTGTAACCCCCAGAGTTAGACTAGTCCATACATACCCTTCTCATCTCTTATTGGGACTTTATCTTATTCACTGTAACCCCCAGAGTTAGACTAGTCCATACATACCCTTCTCATCTCTTACTGGGACTTTATCTTATTCACTGTAACCCCCAGAGTTAGACTAGTCCATACATACCCTTCTCATCTCTTACTGGGACTTTATCTTATTCACTGTAACCCCCAGAGTTAGACTAGTCCATACATACCCTTCTCATCTCTTATTGGGACTTTATCTTATTCACTGTAACCCCCAGAGTTAGACTAGTCCATACATACCCTTCTCATCTCTTATTGGGACTTTATCTTATTCACTGTAACCCCCAGAGTTAGACTAGTCCATACATACCCTTCTCATCTCAGTGCGTGCTGTAACGCTGTCTGACGGCTCCAGCATTAGCTTAGCTTAGCACAGATCCTGCAGGTGACTGGTTCCAACTAGCCTACTGCTCCCAATAAGTAACAAAATAACACCAACATGTTCCTATTTACATGTTGTGATTTGTAGAGTTACAGCGTGTACAAAAAACAACGTAACATGAGACACAGTCGTCTTCTAACCAGTAAACAAACCGGGAACTATATTCTCAGGCGGAAGAATATAGTACTTGGGCGGAATGATACGCTTTGCATCAAGTCTGTCTGAGAATATTTTATTTATAGTGTCAAATCATAACAAGAGTTATCTTGAGACACTTTACAGATAGAGTAGGTCTAGACCACACTCTATAATTTACAAAGCCCCAACAATTACAGTAATTCCCTCAAGAGCAAGCAGTGCGACAGTAGCGAGAAAACTCCCTCTTGGGAAGAAACCTGGGACAGACCCGGGCTCTTGGTAGGAGGTGTCAAGCACTTATACCTCAGAGGGTTAATCTGCAATAATATATCATCATTTACTCATCAAGGTGATTAGATTCGGTTTCAATAATCTGAATCTGCAACGTAACTACAGCTGTCGGTTGAATGTAGAAAGTATGAAAAAGTCAAATACAAGTCACTTAAAATTGTACTTTAGAAGAGTACGTGAGTAAATGCAGCGCCACTTTCAATTTTCAGTTTACGATTAAAGAAATAAAAGGGAGAGATGGAGAAGAAGAATCGACCGAAAGTTTGAAAGATTTCTGATTTTAAATTGCCAAAAAAGTTAGGGCTGTGCAATTAATCTCAATGTAATCGTGATTATGATTTCGGCCTCCCAATAATCACAAAAACAGAATAATCGAGAAAAACTATTATTTAGCTCGTTACTTTTTGCAAGTAAACTCTTGTTTTCTCTCGTGTTCTGAATTAAAAAAATAAAGTTTAAATAGGAAAAGTATTAGTAGGTAAAGTTCACAGTTGTATGTGTGTGTTTTTACTGTTGATTTATTTAACTTTTCCACTGTTTTTTAAGTTCAATAATTACAACAGCTATCAAGAAGTCAACGAGTAATCGTGTTAAAGTGCTCATATTATGAATAAATCCCTTTTTTCTGGTGATTTGAGGTGTTATTTTGTGTCTCTGGTGCTTCCACACCCATACAAACTTTGATAAATCATCCATCCATGGTGTTCTGAGTGAGATCTGGTTTCTGAATGTGTCCTGCCTTCAGTCTCCTGGTGAGCTGGTCAACATCTGCACGGCTTTCTACGGCACTAGGTGAAACCAGGGGGCTAGGGGGCTAACCGTTAGCATGCTAGCTCGTTCTCAATGGCAAAGCACTGCTACAACACTCACAAGTTCACCATAATCTCCAAAAGAACTACTTCCATGTGCTCCCTGGTTTAGAAGAAGTCTCCCAGCTGATCCTGACTGAAGTCGGAGAAACAGCCTTTCTTTTGCTGTCTATGGAGCTAGCTGACATGATCTACGATCTGAGCTACTGAGCATGTGCAAGTGCAATCAAAGATAGTACAGAAGAAGACGATGAAGAGATGTCTCACTATGTAGCTAAAACAGAGAGCTGGACACAGGGTGAAAAGAGGAGCTGCAGCAATGAGAGAGAGCAATTAAACCATGTAAACCTATTCTGGTACAACCTCAAAATACAATTATGAACCTGAAAATGAGCAGAATATGGGAGCTTTAAATTATCGTGATTTCGATATTGACCGAAATAATCGTGATTATATATATTTTTTTCCCCATAATCGAGCAGCCCTACAAAAAGTAGAACAAGTCGAGGTGGAAATAACCTGAAGATCAAACAGAGACTGTAGCTTTAAGGGGAAGTTTTTAAAGTTTAAAAAGGGGAACTTCTCACGGTGATAAACAAACAGTTTCAGGCTAATTCAGGGTTGTGGATTATATAAATGTAGAGTAAACAAACCCTGCGTCTGTCTCCCGTCACTAACTGGAGGTGTGGTGAGTCCGAAAGACGTGGCTGTTTCGCCAGGCAGGGAGACACTACCCAGTTGCATTGTGGGAAATGTAGGAGCCAGACGGGACAATCAAAGCAGCAAGGTGAATGCAGATACAGCCCTGATTTTCAAACACACACACACGGGATGCAACAGATCCTCCAATAATCGTGGAGTAGGACCAAATCCAGGGAGGCTTTGTTATCACAAACACACACACACACACACAGAGACACACACACACACACACACACAGAGAGAGACACACACATAGAGAGACACAGACACAATCACACACAGAGACACAGACACACACAGACACAGAGACACACACACACACACACAGAGACACACACACACACACACACAGAAAAACACACACACACACACACAGAGACAGACAGACACACACACACACACAGAGACAGACACACACACACACACACACAGAGAACACACACACACACACACACACACACACACACACACACACACACACACAGACACAGACACACACACACACACACACACACAGAGAAACACACACACACACACACA
>NC_041342.1:34006932-34009432 GCF_004354835.1 Perca flavescens
TTAGGACAACACACACATCACACCGTTAGGACAACACATCACACCGTTAGGACAACACATCACACCGCTAGGACAACACATCACACCGCTAGGACAACACATCACACCGCTAGGACAACACACCACACCACACCACACCGCTAGGACAACACATCACACCGCTAGGACAACACACCACACCACACCACACCGCTAGGACAACACACCACACCGCTAGGACAACACACCACACCGCTAGGACAACACACCACACCGCTAGGACAACACACCACACCGCTAGGACAACACACCACACCGCTAGGACAACACACCACACCGTTAGGACAACACATCACACCGCTGTTCACATCACACCGTTAGGACAACACATCACACCGTTAGGACAACACACCACACTGCTAGGACAACACATCACACCGCTAGGACAACACACCACACCGTTAGGACAACACACCACACTGCTAGGACAACACATCACACCGCTGTTCACATCACACCGTTAGGACAACACATCACACCGTTAGGACAACACACCACACCGTTAGGACAACACACCACACCGTTAGGACAACACACCACACCGTTAGGACAACACACCACACCGTTAGGACAACACACCACACCGTTAGGACAACACACCACACCGCTTAGGACAACACACCACACCGCTAGGGACAACACACCACACCGTTAGGACAACACACCACACCGTTAGGACAACACACCACACCGTTAGGACAACACACCACACCGCTAGGACAACACACCACACCGCTAGGACAACACACCACACCGTTAGGACAACACACCACACCGTTAGGACAACACACCACACCGTTAGGACAACACACCACACCGCTAGGACAACACATCACACCGCTAGGACAACACACCACATCGCTGTTCACATCACACCGTTAGGACAACACACCACACCGTTAGGACAACACACCACACCGTTAGGACAACACACCACACCGTTAGGACAACACACCACACCGTTAGGACAACACACCACACCGTTAGGACAACACACCACACCGTTAGGACAACACACCACACCGTTAGGGACAACACACCACACCGTTAGGACAACACACCACACCGTTAGGACAACACACCACACCGCTGTTCACATTACACCGTTAGGACAACACACCACACCGTTAGGACAACACACCACACCGTTAGGACAACACACCACACCGTTAGGACAACACACCACACCGCTGTTCACATTACACCGTTAGGACAACACACCACACCGTTAGGACAACACACCACACCGTTAGGACAACACACCACACCGTTAGGACAACACACCACACCGCTGTTCACATTACACCGTTAGGACAACACACCACACCGTTAGGACAACACACCACACCGTTAGGACAACACACCACACCGCTGTTCACATTACACCGTTAGGACAACACACCACACCGTTAGGACAACACACCACACCGTTAGGACAACACACCACACCGTTAGGACAACACACCACACCGCTGTTCACATTACACCGTTAGGACAACACACCACACCGTTAGGACAACACACCACACCGTTAGGACAACACACCACACCGTTAGGACAACACACCACACCGCTGTTCACATCACACCGTTAGGACAACACATCACACCGCTAGGACAACACACCACACCGCTAGGACAACACACCACATCGCTGTTCACATCACACCGTTAGGACAACACATCACACCGCTAGGACAACACATCACACCGTTAGGACAACACACCACACCGTTAGGACAACACACCACACCGCTGTTCACATCACACCGTTAGGACAACACATCACACCGCTAGGACAACACATCACACCGTTAGGACAACACATCACACCGCTAGGACAACACATCACACCGCTAGGACAACACACCACATCGCTGTTCACATCACACCGTTAGGACAACACATCATACCGCTAGGACAACACATCACACCGTTAGGACAACACATCACACCGCTAGGACAACACATCACACCGCTAGGACAACACATCACACCGCTAGGACAACACACCATACCGTTAGGACAACACACCACACCGTTAGGACAACACACCATACCGTTAGGACAACACATCACACCGCTAGGACAACACATCACACCGCTAGGACAACACACCATACCGTTAGGACAACACACCACACCGCTAGGACAACACACCATACCGTTAGGACAACACACCACACCGCTAGGACAACACACCACACCGTTAGGACAACACACCACACCGCTAGGACAACACACCATACCGTTAGGACAACACACCACACCGATAGGACAACACACCACACCGTTAGGACAACACATCACACCGCTGTTCACATCACACCGTTAGGACAACACATCACACCGCTAGGACAACACACCACACCGTTAGGACAACACATCACAGCGCTAGGACAACACATCACACCGCTAGGACAACACACCACACCGTTAGGACAACACACCACACCGTTAGG
>NC_041342.1:34029432-34046932 GCF_004354835.1 Perca flavescens
ACTTTTGACCCTTTTTTACATGCTATTGTTTTTAGACACTTTTGGCCCTTTTTTAGACACTTTTGACCCTTTTTTACATGCTATTGTTTTTAGACACTTTTGGCCCCTTTTTTAGACACTTTTGACCCTTTTTTACATGCTATTGTTTTTAGACACTTTTGGCCCCTTTTTTAGACACTTTTGACCCTTTTTTACATGCTATTGTTTTTAGACACTTTTGACCCTTTTTTACATGCTATTGTTTTTAGACACTTTTGGCCCCTTTTTAAAACACTTTTGGCCCTTTTTAGACACTTTTGACCCTTTTTTACATGCTATTGTTTTTAAACACTTTTGGCCCCTTTTTTAGACACTTTTGGCCGTTTTTAGACACTTTTGACCCTTTTTTACATGCTATTGTTTTTAGACACTTTTGGCCCTTTTTTAGACACTTTTGGCCCTTTATTAGACACTTTTGGCCCTTTTTTAGACACTTTTGACCCTTTTTTACATGCTAATGTTTTTAAACACTTTTGGCCCCTTTTTAGACACTTTTGGCCCTTTTTTTTTTTTTGACACTTTTGGCCCAAAGGTTGTTATATTTTCAGAAAATGTTGGAATACCCCTGACAGGATCACCTGTACAATCGCACACCTTGTCTGATTCTGTCTTAAGGAGTCTGCACACCGCTCCAACAAATACCAACAAACTCCAACATTGTAAAGTTGGCAGCTGTTGGCATTTGCTCTTTATAGTGTTCATAAAACCAACTGCCAGTCCACACTGCCCAGACAGGAACAGACAAGACTGACTTTGGTCACCTAGTCCTACCTTTTCTTATCTGAGTTTTAGTGTAATATAACATGGAGGAAATGGAGATCTTGTTGAATGTGGCCAAAGTAGTTCTGGTCTACCTGGCCTGTAAAGCTGCTAGCCGTGTACAGGAGAGACGGTAACCAAGACGAGCCAGGAGGAGACTGTGGTGGAAACCTTGGATATTGGGACATGCAAAACAGGGAGTCTATCCTAACTTGTGTCAAGAACTTCCCTCAGAAGATACTCCAGCTTTTGAGGAATTACTCACTATGGTTACTCCACTAATTGCCAGAAAAAACACCCATTTAGAGACAGCATTTCAAGCTGTTAGAATGTTGTCAATTGTTTGGAAATGGGCGACATTGGTCCGACATTCTCCAACTCCACCAGACCAGACTGGACATGTCCAACTTTACCAACTCCACCAGACCAGACTGGACATGTCCAACTCTACCAACTCCACCAGACCAGACTGGACATGTCCAACTTTACCAACTCCACCAGACCAGACTGGACATGTCAGACTCTACCAACTCCACCAGACCAGACTGGACATGTCCGACTCTACCAACTCCACCAGACCAGACTGGACATGTCCAACTTTACCAACTCCACCAGACCAGACTGGACATGTCAGACTCTACCAACTCCACCAGACCAGACTGGACATGTCAGACTCTACCAACTCCACCAGACTGGACATGTCCAACTCTACCAACTCCACCAGACCAGACTGGACATGTCCAACTCTTCCAACTCTACCAGACCAGACTGGACATGTCCAACTCTTCCAACTCTACCAGACCAGACTGGACATGTCCAACTCTACCAACTCTACCAGACCAGACTGGACATGTCCAACTCTACCAGACCAGACTGGACATGTCCAACTCTACCAACTCCACCAGACCAGACTGGACATGTCCAACTCTACCAACTCCACCAGACCAGACTGGACATGTCAGACTCTACCAACTCCACCAGACCAGACTGGACATGTCCAACTCTACCAACTCCACCAGACCAGACTGGACATGTCCGACTCTACCAACTCCACCAGACCAGACTGGACATGTCCAACTCTACCAACTCCACCAGACCAGAAATATAACAAGTAACTGGAAGGATAAAACATTAGTGACGTGAACGCAGAATAAACCCGCTAAACGTTTTCTCTCCTCTCCTCCGGTTGGTCCCCGAGGACTCTGTCGAATAAATATTTTTTCTTAAAACATGGCATTTTTTTGGATTATTTTTTTTATAGAAATATATCAAGTTTTTCGTAAAATATTTTACTTTTTATAGAAAAATATAAACTTTTGACCCTTTTTTAGACACTTTTGGCCCTTTTCAAGACACTTTTGGCCCTTTTTTTAGATGCTTTTTGTCCTTTTTAAGACACTTTTGGCCTTTTTTTAGACGCTTTTGGCCCTTTAGAAGATGCTTTTGGCCCTTTTTTAGACGCTTTTGGGCATTTTTTAGATGCTTTTGGACCTTTTTTTAGATGCTTTTGGTCCTTTTTTTAGATGTTTTTGGTCTTTTTTAGACACTTTTGGCCCTTTTTTAGACGCTTTTGGCCCTTTAGAAGATGCTTTTGGCCCTTTATAGATGCTTTTGGCCCTTTTTTAGACGCTTTTGGGCATTTTTTAGATGCTTTTGGACCTTTTTTAGATGCTTTTGGTCCTTTTTTAGATGTTTTTGGTCTTTTTAGACACTTTTGGCCCTTTTTTAGACGCTTTTGGCCCTTCAGAAGATGCTTTTGGCCCTTTTTTAGACGCTTTTGGCCCTTTTTTAGACGCTTTTGGCCCTTTTTTTAAATCTGAATACATCAACTGCCTGTCAAAATATACCAAGTAACTGGGAGGACAAAACATTAGTGACGTGAACGCAGAATAAACCGGCTAAACGTTTTCTCTCTCCTACCAGACTCTGGAGTTTCCGGTTGGTCCCCGAGGACTCTGCCGATCCTCCGAGACACTGCGTTGAAGAAGCCGCTGACCCGTCCCGTCCCGGGCTCGGACACGGACCGCAGGTAGGGGAACATCCGGCGCAGAGAGCCGGGACTCGCCTGTCCGTCTCCGCTGAGGTCGCGCTGGGCGCCGCTTAACCTTAACCCTTTGCCCTCGGGGGTGCCCGCCAGATGTGCAGATGTCCTCCACTTGTATCGGTCCAACGAGTGCTGGCGAGCCTCAGGCGGCAGGTCGGATCGGTGCCAAGGCTTCCTGTAACGGTGCCAGCGGTACGGAGCGTGGCGCGGGCTCGGCACGGGACCCTCGCAGCCCTCGGGGGGGCTTCTACGTGCGCTCATGGTCCGAGCAGATGGTTGTCCCTAGAAGGGATACAGCTAGATACGCTAGAAGGGGATACAGCTACAGCAGAACTTTACGCACAATCTCCCTAAATCTCGTCTGATAGGACAATATAATTTAAATACTTTAAAAAGGAAAGGTGGGAGTGTTTCAAACCAAAACCACGATTGTATTTTCTAAACTTAACTAGTGGTTTTGTTGCCAGTCGTAGCCGTAGCTGTATCCCTTCTGTAGTCCGAGCCAGAGCAGATGGAGGCCTACAAAAATGGCCGAAAACATCTGGATCGCCGACAGCGGTTGGCTTGGGTCGTGGTCCGAGCCTTCAGGTCGAGTTTGAGCTGCCGTTTCTCTTCTCTCCGTCTCAACTCTCTTCTGGCGGTGACTCGTCTTCCTGGGAGGAAGTGGAGCGTCACAGGGAGACCAAATCCGGCCAATCAGGTTTCAGCAAAAGAGCCAAAAGCAGCAGACTGTGGTTTCCACCCCCCCACCACCACCATGACAAACTGAAACTGCACACGCAGTTACAGTTTGTATGGCTCAGTGTGTCAGCCTTCGTGTTCTTCCTCATCACTTTATCTCAAAGTCTCCGTTTTATAACAACCTTCTTAATCTGAATACGTCAACTGTCACAATATAACAAGTAACTGGGAGGATTTGTAAATTATAACCACGTCATCAAACCAAAATTCATGAAACTACTTTTTTTTTCTTGAAATGTATCAAAAAAATATTAGAAATGAATTTAGATGCTTTTGGCCCTTTTTTTAGACGTTTATGACCCTTTTTTTAGACACTTTTGGCCCTTTTTAAGACACTTTTGGCCCTTTTCAGACACTTTTTTAGATTCTTTTGGCCCTTTTTTAATCTGAATACGTCAACTTACTGTCACAATATAACCAGTAACTGGGAGGATTTTAAATTATAACCACGTTATCAAACCAAAATTCATGAAACTACTTTTTTTTTTCTTGAAATGCATCAACCTTTATTTGAAAAAAATATTAGAAATGAATTTAGATGCTTTGGGCCCTTTTTTAGATGTTTATGACCCTTTTTTTTTTTAGACACTTTTGGCCCTTTTTAGACACTTTAGATGCTTTTGGCCCTTTTTTAATCTGAATACGTCAACTAACTGTCAACATATAACAAGTAACTGGGAGGATTTTAAATTATAACCACGTCATCAGACCAAAATTCATGAAACTACTTTTTTTTTCTTGAAATGTATCAACCTTTATTTGAAAAAAAATGTTAAAAATTAATTTAGATGCTTCTGGCCCTTTTAAGATGCGTTTGGCCCTTTTAAAGACTCTTTTGGTCCTTTTTTAGATGCTTTTGGCCCTTTTTTAGACGCTTTTGGTCCTTTAGACGTTTTGGACCCTTGTTAAGACACTTTTGGCCCTTCTTTAATCTGAATACGTCAACTTTCAACTTTTTCTTGAAATATATCAACCTTTATTTGAAAAAATATTAGAAATATTTTGACTTTTTTTTTCTACAAATATAAGAATATTTTTTCTTAAAACATGGCATTTTTTCTAACTTTTTTTATAGAAAAATATAAACTTTTTTTTCCCTCAAAATATTTTGACTTTTTATAGAAAAATATATCAACCTTCTTTATCTAAATACATCAACCCTTTTCCCTCAAAATATAACTGAGGATTAAAAATTATAACTAAGGACTGTAAAGGACTTTTTCCCCTTGAAGTATGAGTTTCTTTCTCAAAATATATCAACCTTTATTGGAAAAAATATTAGAAATATTTTGAAATACACAAGAATATTTTTTCTTAAAATAAATTTTCTTAAAAAATATTTTTCTTCCAAGAAATATTCCGACCTTTGTCACAGAGTATTCTGAACTTTTAATAGAAAAAAATCAACTTGTTTTCTCAAAATATTTTGACTTTTTATAGAAAAATATCAACTTTTTCAATGGAAAAATTCAATGGAAGTAATCATTAATTTTAGACCTGCATCTGTGTTATTTTGGGGCCTATTTCTCATGAAACTTTTGAAAACACAAGGGTTAAGAGACGGGCCGCCCTGTGACCCACATGTCGGACTTTAATGGATCAGGAAGCGGCCGGTATCCGTGGCGACGCTGCATGTAGGTCAGAGCTAAGACTCAGCCGGGCTATAAGCCCAGAGCCCTCCGAATCACCTGGCACTCACTACTCTTCTTTTGGCCTTTTTTTTTTAGATGCTTTTGGCCCTTTTTTAGACACTTTTGGCCCTTTAATAGATGTTTTTGGCCCTTTTTTTAGACACTTATAGCCCTTTTTTAGATGCTTTTGGCCATTTTTTAGACACCTTTGGCCCTTTTGTAGATCTTTTATAGATTTTTTCCACTCTTTCAACACCTTTCCCAAAGCTTTTTTACACTTTCAACACTGAGACCCTTTTGGCCCTTTATTGACGCATTCTGTAAAAAAAACTAAAACCAGAGAGAGAAAATTCTTCTTCTTTTGCCCTTTTTTAGATGCTTTTGTCCCTGTTTTTAAAGACACTTTTGGCCCTGTTTTTAAAACACTTTTAGATGCTTTTGGCCCTTTTTTTTTTTTAGATACTTTTGGCCCTTTTATTAGACAATTTTAGATGCTTTTGGCTCTTTTTTAGACACCTTTGGCCCTGTTTTAGACACCTTTGGCCCTTTAATAGATGCTTTTGGCCCCTTTTTTTTAGACACATTTGGCCCTTTAATAGATGCTTTTGACCCCTTTTTTTTAGACACATTTGGCCCTTTAATAGATGCTTTAGGCCCTTTTTTTTAAGACACATTTGGCCCTTTAATAGATGCTTTTGACCCTTTTTTTTTTAGACTCTTTTGGCCCTTTTTCAGATGCTTTTGGCCCTTTTTTAGACACCTTTGGCCCTTTTGGCCCTTATATAGATGCTTTTTTCCCACTCTTTCAACACCTTTCCCAACGCTTTTTTACACTTTCAACACTGAGACACTTTTGGCCCTTTTTTGACACATTCTGTAAAAAAAAAAAAAAAAAAGAGAGAGAAAATTGTATCTTGAACTTAAAATCTTGAATGATATCGAATCCTGAGTTGAGTATCGTGTCATTACAAAGCCAAAACAGCGTTTACAATCACCCCTCTAAAACATACACCAGTTAAACTAGGCTCAGCTTTTGCCAGAGTTTCCATATTTCTACCGTTTGCAGGTAACAAAAAGATAAATGGTTTTGCAGACTGTGAAGACATCGGCAGGAAGAGAAGAGGAAAACATGACATAATTCACACCTCTGAGATCTGTTGCTTTCAGTCTCTTTCACACCTGCAGCTTCACCTGGGGAATCTCCCGAATATGCCAGTTATTATCACCATATCTGTGTCTCAGGGGCCGTCCACACGCAAACGCACACGTTTCTCATCGTTGTGGCCGATCGTCCAAACAAATCCTGTAAACGCAGTTTTTTTAAACCTGGTCCCAGGGTGAAAAAAAATTCAAAAACACCGCCCTTTGCGTCTTCATTTGGACGGCAAAGCTGCACACTTTCATATCGATGGTGGACTACATGCTTGTGTTCCTGCCATAGACAGTATAAACAGTACAGGCCAAAAGTTTGGACACACCTTCTCATTCAATGAGTTTCCTTTTTATTTTCATGACTATTTACATTGTAGATTCTCACTGAAGGCATCAAAACTATGAATGAACACATATGGAATTATGTACTTAACAAAAAAGTGTGAAATAACTGAAAACATGTCTTATATTTTAGATTCTTCAAAGTAGCCACCCTTTGCTTTTTTTGATAACTCTGCAAACCCTTGGTGTTCTCTCAATGAGCTTCATGAGGTAGTCACCTGAAATGGTTTTACCTTCACAGGTGTGCTTTGTCAGGGTTAATTAGTGGAATTATTTCCCTTATTAATAAAAAAAGCAAAGGGTGGCTACTTTGAAGAATCTAAAATATAAGACATGTTTTCAGTTATTTCACACTTTTTTGTTAAGTACATAATTCCATATGTGTTCATTCATAGTTTTGATGCCTTCAGTGAGAATCTACAATGTAAATAGTCATGAAAATAAAAAGGAAACTCATTGAATGAGAAGGTGTGTCCAAACCTTTGGCCTGTACTGTATATAAACTAGACCAGCAGACCCCGTGTCTCTGGTCTGAGACCAGTGAAGGATATCAGAAGTCTTCTGGTAGCTGTGAGCGAGAAATCTCAATCATTCCCAATCTTACAGAGACGGAGAGTGTAGGTATATGTAAGGAGATAACATAGACACAGGCTAATTACTGATCACTAACATGCTAGTTAACATCAGTAATTACTGATCACTAACATGATAGTTAACATTAGTAATTACTGATCACTAACATGCTAGTTAACATTAGTAATTACTGATCACTAACATGCTAGTTAACATTAGTAATTAAACCTAAACAGCTAATGGAAGTCCAAACTGCCTGTGAGCTTCTCCTGTACTATACGGTAATTCCTCTACTGTGTGACAGTAAGTCTCGTGGTTATGACCCAATCGTTAGCCTATTGTTATAAAAGCGTTCTGCTACGGAGCCATAACGTGAGCTATATCTTGAGTCAATTTGATCGTTTTTGGGAGAAAAGTGTGTGTTGTCTTTGCCGTAACTTCAAAAAGGTACTCTGTAAATGCGACACACACACACACACACACACACACACACACACACACACACACACACACACACACACACACACACACACACACACACACACACACACACACACACACACACACACACACACACACACACACACACACACACACACACACACACACACACGTTAAGGTCTTTTGCCTTGGTATGACCGATTGTCATTTTGTGGGCAATGCTAAGGCAGAATACAGTAACTTCCAAAAAAAGGGTCAAAGGTCAAATTTGAGTTCAACATTTTTTTGTAGATATATTAATAAAGGTATACACTACAAAACTTGAAAATTACAATATTATACATATGACTCAATTGTCAGGACATTAAGATAACTTTAAAGTAATTTTTCTCAGTTTCACACTCTGGTGAGTTAAGCTCTTTTGCCTTTAGTAGGGCAGTATAGGCCTGGGATATGAAGTAGATGCCTGGGATGACATGGGGGAAAAAAGATCATTTTGGTCTAAAAGCTAGAGCTGATAATAAATACCTAACACTCAAAAAGCTTAAAAGAGAAAACTTAAAGCTAAAGAAGTCTGACTAAACTCATTAGATCTGGGAAAAGTCTTTTAGTGACATTTATTTGGCTTCAGGTGCTGCACCTTAAAAGGACCACGCCGACTTATTGGGACTTTATCTTATTCACTGTAACCCCCAGAGTTAGACTAGTCCATACATACCCTTCTCATCTCTTATTGGGACTTTATCTTATTCACTGTAACCCCCAGAGTTAGACTAGTCCATACATACCCTTCTCATCTCTTATTGGGACTTTATCTTATTCACTGTAACCCCCAGAGTTAGACTAGTCCATACATACCCTTCTCATCTCTTATTGGGACTTTATCTTATTCACTGTAACCCCCAGAGTTAGACTAGTCCATACATACCCTTCTAACAAAGGTTAGGACAAGCCATGGGACGTCCCGCGGAGTAAATGGAAGGTGCTCTAACAGAGATACATGTCTCAAAGAAAGAGAGTTGTCTCTCAGCGGTGCCGGAGGGGAAATAAAAGGCAAGTTCTACCTTTTTGATGAGCTGGATCAGACCCTAACTAAACATAACTACCTCTGTCTAGCAAAACTCTGTTTCGCAAAAGTTGGCATGGATGTTGTGCGATTCAGTGCGAAACACAGCAAAATGTTTCAAATCAATTCGATATACCAACTTAGATCCAGGGATCTTAGGTCAGGGACACAGAAACTTTTATCCATACCTCGGTACAGGTTAAAACACAGAGGTTATCGTGCCTTTGCCATAGCTTGCCCTTTCATATTTGCTCTGCTTCTGACTTGTCACTTTTCAAGTCACTCTTGAAAACACACTTCTATTTTAATTATAATTGCTTTTAATAGTGTTTAATTTGTTCTTAAAATGTTCTTGTTTTGTCTGTCGTGTGATATTCTATTGCTCTGTAAAGCACATTGGTCAGCTTGTCTGTATAAATAGTGCTGTTTAAATAAACTTTGACTTGACTTGACTTAAAATCGCAAAACAGCACGGGATGTCATTACGCAAAAGGTTTTTATTGGCTTTAAAGCCGTCGGATGGAAACACACTTTCACACTCAGCTTTATTCACATGAGGTTTTTTTTTTTTTTTACCGAACTTCGGATAATTCGATTGCCAAGTGGATGGAGACGTAGCTAGAGAAGGCTGTGCTATGTGCTGTACACGGTAGCCTGGATGTGACTGGAGATGTGGAATCTAAACCATTTCCTGGCACGAGGCCCAAACATTCCTGCTCCGAAAACATCCCTGTGAGCAACGAGCGGAAACAACACGAGAGGAAAACTGACTCTGGGAGGAAGTTTAATCAGGTGGAAAGAGGACATCACACGCACAGAGACATGGGAGGTGGAGACAAGGACAGAGAGACACACAGACAGACAGACAGACAGACAGACAGACAGACAGACAGACAGACAGACAGACAGACCGACAGACCGACAGACAGACAGACATCACACGCAGAGACATGGGAGGTAGAGACAAGGACAGACAGACAGAGAGACAGACAGACCGACAGACAGACAGACATCACACGCAGAGACATGGGAGGTAGAGACAAGGACAGACAGACAGACAGACAGACAGACAGACAGACAGACAGACACACAGACAGACAGACATCACACACCGAGACATGGGAGGTAGAGAGAAGGACAGACAGACCGAGAGACACACAGACGGATAGAAAGATAAAAAGACAGACAGAGTGTGTGTGTGTCTCTGTGTGTGTGTCTCTGTGTATGTGTGTGTCTGTGTATGTGTGTGTGTCTCTGTGTCTCTGTGTATGTGTGTGTGTGTGTCTGTGTATGTGTGTGTCTGTGTATGTGTGTGTGTCTGTGTCTCTGTATATGTGTGTGTGTGTGTCTCTGTGTATGTGTGTCTGTGTATGTGTGTGTGTCTCTGTGTGTGTCTCTGTATATGTGTGTGTGTGTGTCTCTGTGTATGTGTGTGTCTGTGTATGTGTGTGTGTCTCTGTGTATGTGTCTCTGTGTATGTGTGTGTGTGTGTATATGTGTCTGTGTATGTGTGTGTCTCTGTGTATGTGTCTGTGTCTGTGTATGTGTGTGTGTCTCTGTGTATGTGTCTCTGTATGTGTGTGTGTGTGTCTGTGTATGTGTGTGTCTGTGTATGTGTGTGTGTCTCTGTGTATGTGTCTCTGTATATGTGTGTGTGTGTGTCTCTGTGTATGTGTCTCTGTGTATGTGTGTGTGTGTGTGTGTCTGTGTATATGTGTGTCTCTGTGTATGTGTCTGTGTGTCTGTGTCTGTGTGTGTGTGTCTGTATGTGTGTGTGTGTGTGTCTGTGTGTGTGTGTGTGTGTGTGTGTGTGTGTGTGTGTGTGTGTGTGTGTGTGTGTGTGTGTGCAGTTGCTGAATCTGTCTTCATGTCAGATCAATAAAGGTCAGTTTAAAAGATCTTCATCAGATTTTGAGAGACTCTAGTCACCTCATCCTGCTCCTCCATTTCCGGGTGAGTCCCGACTGTGTTTACCAGAGATGATCTCGTACATTTCTTGGAAATAAGTCATTCAGCATGAAAACAGCATCAGACATGACTAATGGACTAAAGAGATCTAAAGTTGACTAAGACCAAAACCACCGATTAGTCGACTAATCCACTAAGAGGGAGCAGCCCTACAAAAAAGTAACTTATTAATCAAAGAAATAAAAACGACAAAAAAGTTGGAAAAAAAGCCACAAAAACATTGGGGGGAAAAGACTTCGTAAAACGGGCCAAAAAACATTGAAAAAAGTGACAGACACACACACACACCACTGTAGGTTTGTACATACTGTATTACTAAAAGTCCTGATTATTTACATGGACAGATAGAAAGATAGACAGAAAGACAGACAGAAAGACAGACAGATAGACAGACAGATAGACAGACAGATAGAAAGATAGACAGACGGATCGACATAAAGACAGAGACAGAAAGACAGACAGAAAGACAGACAGATATAAAGAGAGAAAGACAGACAGATAGAGAGAAAGATAGACAGACAGATAGAGAGACAGATAGAGAGACAGATAGAAACAGACAGAAAGATAGACAGATATACAGAAAGATAGACAGATAGACAGAAAGACAGAGACAGAAAGATAGACATAAAGACAGATAGACAGAAAGACAGACAGAGAGAAAGACAGACAGAGAGAAAGACAGACAGATAGACAGAAAGACAGACAGAGAGAAAGATAGACAGACAGACAAAGACAGAGACAGAGACAGAAAGATAGACAGAAAGACAGACAGAGAGAAAGATAGAAAGATAGACAGAAAGACAGACAGATAGAGAGAGAGATAGACAGACAGACATAAAGACAGAGACAGAAAGACAGGCAGAGAGAAAGATAGACAGACAGACATAAAGACAGAGACAGACAGATAGACAGAAAGACAGACAGAGAGAAAGACAGACAGATAGACATTTAAACTATTTACCTAAATTTGAATGTGTGGACCGGATCAAAACCTGGGAGGGGCCAGATTTGGCCCGCGGGCCTCGAGTTTGACACACGTGCATTAGATGCCACTCTGTCGACTTCTCATCACCCTGCCGGCAGGAAACCAGGAGTCACCGGCAGCCCCCCCCCAACCCAACCCACCCCCCGAAAGCCTAAAAATAACCAGCCAATAAATCAAGAGGCAGGCCTCTCTGGAATCCTCTGGGCAAATCTCCCAGAAGTCTTTGCTGCTGCAGGGCTACGAGCTAGCATGCCACAAATACACACACGGGGGGAGTTCAAACCCAGCGGAGGTCACCGGGAGGGAGGAAACACGGAGAAGCTTCAACGTCAACTTTTAAAAAAGGAAACTGAGGTTGCAACTAGTGAGTGAATCACCAGAGGCCTCACGATACGATATTATTGTGATTTTAAAGATATTGCAATATTCTGCGATATATTGCAATTTATTACCTTTTTTTCCCCCAACTTCAAATTTTTCCCAATTTCAAATGATGTCCCCAAAAGAAAACTTTGTCAACATCTGTTTAATCTAAAAATATGCATTTCTCTGTTTGTTCATCTCACTTAGAGCTGGGCGATTTGTTTCCCTAAAAAAATCTGCAATTTCTTCCATTTAAAAACAAAATAACTGAACTGTAAATATATTTTAAAAATATATATTTATTGTATTTAATTAAAGTGCATCAACATAAACAAAATTGCAAAGGCAAACCCTTTCTCTAAGTGAAAAGTCAATGTGTAGTGTGCAACAGAGATTGTTAAACATCCAAATTATTTATACTATTTTTGGATTAAAAAAAATAGATTTTTTGAAAATATGAATCGATTTCTCCGTGAACCATCACCTTATCGTGGTGGAGAGGTTTGTGTGTCTCTGTGAACCTGAGGGCTGTGTTGTCTGGAGCTTTGTGCTCCTGGTAGGGTCTCCCAAGGCAAAGTGGTCTCAGGTGAGGGGCCAGACAAAGAATGGTTCAAAAACCCCAATGAAGAAGCAAGGTAGAGATGGAGTGACCCTGCCCGGAGGAAGCCCGGGGCCCCGTCTGGAGCCAGGCCCAGGCAGGCGGGCTCGTCGGCGCGCCTGGTGGCGGGTTTGCCACGGAGCCCGGCCGGGCACAGCCCGAACAAGCTACGTGGCTCCCATCTCTCAGCCCATGGGCCCACCACCTGTGGGAGGAACCGTTGGGGTCGGGTGCGATGCCACATGGGTGGCAGTGAAGGTCAGGGGCCTCGGCGGACCAGACCCGGGCGGCAGACGCTGGCTCTGGGGGCGTGGAACGTCACCTCTCTGTGGGGAAGGAGCCGGAACTGGTGCGGGAGGTGGAGCGCTACCGGTTAGATCTGGTGGGGCTTACCTCTACGCACAGTCTCGGTTCTGGAACCATACTCCTGGATAGGGGTTGGACTCTTTTCTTCTCCGGAGTTGCCCAGGGTGTGAGGCGCCGGGCGGGTGTGGGGATACTCACAAGCCCCGGCTGGCGCCGCTGTGTTGGAGTTTACCCCGTGGACGAGAGGGTCGCCTCCCTCGCCTGCGGGTTGTGGGGGAAAACTCTGACTGTTGTTTGTGCATATGCACCAAACAGGAGTTCGGAGTATTCGGCCGTCTTGGAGACCTTGACTGGAGTCCTGCATGGGGCTCCAGTGGGGGACTCCATTGTTCTGCTGGGGGACTTCAACGCACACGTGGGCAATGATGGAGACACCTGGAGAGGCGTGATTGGGAGGAACGGCCTCCCTGATCTAAACCAGAGTGGTTGTTTGTTGTTGGACTTCTGTGCTAGTCATGGATTGTCTATAACGAACACCATGTTCGAACATAGGGATGCTCATAAGTGTACCTGGTACCAGAGCACCCTAGGCCGAAGGTCAATGATCGATTTCATCTGATCTGAGGCCGTATGTTTTGGACACTCGGGTGAAGAGAGGGGCAGAGCTGTCAACCGATCACCATCTGGTGGTGAGTTGGGTCAGGGGGTGGGGGAAGACTCTGGACAGACCTGGTAAGCCCAAACGTGTAGTGCGGGTAAATTGGGAACGTCTGGAGGAGGCCCCTGTCCGACAGACTTTCAACTCACACCTCCGGCGGAGCTTTTCGTGCATCCCTGTGGAGGCTGGGGGCATTGAACCCGAGTGGACAATGTTCAAAGTTTCCATTGCTGAAGCTGCGGCGAGGAGCTGTGGTCTTAGGATCTTAGGTGCCTCAAGGGGCGGTAACCCACGAACACCGTGGTGGACACCAGTGGTCAGGGAAGCCGTCCGACTGAAGAAGGAGTCCTTCCGGGATATGTTATCTCGGAGGACTCGGAGGCGGTTGCAGGGTACCGAAGGGCCCGAAGGGCTGCAGCCTCTGCCGTGAAAGAGGCAAAGCAGCGGGTGTGGGAGAAGTTTGGAGAAGACATGGAGAAGGACTTTCGGTCGGCACCAAAGTGTTTCTGGAAAACTGTTCGCCACCTCAGGAGGGGGAAGGGGAACCATCCAAGCTGTGTACAGTAAGGATGGGACACTGTTGACCTCCACTGAGGAGGTAATAGGGCGGTGGAAGGAGCACTTTGAGGAACTCCTGAATCCGACTAATCGCCCTCTATGTTAGAGGCAGAGCTGGAGGATAACGGGGATTGTCGTCGATTTCCCAGGCGGAAGTCACTGATGTAGTCAAACAACTACACAGTGGCAAAGCCCGGGGATTGATGAGATCCGTCCAGAAATGCTCAAGGCTCTGGGTGTGGAGGGGCTGTCCTGGTTGACCGCCTCTTCAACATTGCGTGGAAGTCTGGGGCGGTGCCAAAGGAGTGGCAGACTGGGGTGGTGGTTCCTCTTTTTTTTTAAAAAAAGGACCAGAGGGTGTGTGCCAATTATAGGGGTATCACACTTCTCAGCCTCCCTGGTAAAGTCTACTCCAAGGTGCTGGAAAGGAGGGTTCGGCCGATAGTCAAACCTCGGGTTGAGGAGGAACAATGCGATTCCGTCCTGGTCGTGGAACAACGGACCAGCTCTTCACTCTCGCAAGGATCCTGGAGGGAACCTGGGAGTATGCCCAACCGGTCTACATGTGTTTTGTGGATTTGGAGAAGGCGTATGACCGGGTCCCCGGGAGATACTGTGGGAGGTGCTGCGGGAGTATGGGGTGAGGGGGGTTCTACTCAGGGCCATCCAATCTCTGTATGACCAAAGTGAGAGCTGTGTCCGGGTTCTCGGTAGTAAGTCGGACTCGTTTCAGGTGAGGGTTGGCCTCCGCCAGGGCTGCGCTTTTTGTCACCAATCCTGTTTGTAATATTTATGGACAGGATATCGAGGCGTGGTCGGGGTGGGGAGGGGTTGCAGTTTGGTGGGCTGGGGATCTCATCGCTGCTCTTTGCAGATGATGTGGTCCTGATGGCATCATCGGCCTGCGACCTTCAGCACTCACTGGATCGGTTCGCAACCGAGTGTGAAGCGGTTGGGATGAGGATCAGCACCTCTAAATCGGAGGCCATGGTTCTCAGCAGGAAACCGATGGAATGCCTTCTCCAGGTAGGGAATGAGTCCTTACCCCAAGTGAAGGAGTTCAAGTACCTTGGGGTTTTGTTCGCGAGTGAGGGGACAATGGAGCGGGAGATTGGTCGGAGAATCGGGCGCAGCGGGTGCGGTATTGCATTCAATCTATCGCACCGTTGTGACGAAAAGAGAGCTGAGCCAGAAGGCAAAGCTCTCGATCTACCGGTCAGTTTTCGTTCCTACCCTCACCTATGGTCATGAAGTCTGGGTCATGACCGAAAGAACGAGATCCAGGGTACAAGCGGCGAAATGGGTTTCCTCAGGAGGGTGGCTGGCGTCTCCCTTAGAGATAGGGTGAGAAGCTCAGTCATCCGTGAGGAGCTCGGAGTAGAGCCGCTGCTCCTGCTGCGTCGAAAAGGAGCCAGTTGAGGTGGTTCGGGCATCTGGTAAGGATGCCCCTGGGCGCCTCCCTAGGGAGGTGTTCCAGGCACGTCCAGCTGGGAGGAGGCCTCGGGAAGACCCAGGACTAGGTGGAGGGATTATATCTCCAACCTGGCCTGGGAACGCCTCGATCCCCAGTCGGAGCTGGTTAATGTTGCTCGGGAAAGGGAAGTTTGGGGTCCCCTGCTGGAGCTGCTCCCCCCGCGACCCGACACCGGATAAGCGGACGAAGATGGATGGATGGATGGATGAATCGATTTGACCTACCAACTCGATTTTAAATTAAATAGATTTTTTTCCCAGCCCTAATCTCACTTCAATTTTATTGCTACAAAAAGGGATTGTCAAGCAGACAAACACATGTATAATAAAAGATCCATACTTGGCGTCTGTGTATCGATACAGTATTGCCACGGAAAATATTGCGATACTATGCTGTATGGATTTTTTTCCCCCCCACCCCTACACCGTAGTAGATTATAATGTGTGGATGGTTCTCTGGGTGAAAGGGTTGGTGGGTTTGGTCTCAGAGACAGAGCCCTGGTCTACATATCGCTGGGAGAAAGCCCTCGGTCTCTCTGGAGTAGTAGTACACACACACACACACACACACACACACACACACAAGGAGAGAGACACACACACACACACACACACACACACACACACACAAGGAGACACACACACACACACACACACACACACACACACACACAGGAGACACACACACACACATAGAGACACACACACATAGAGAGACACACACACACACACACACAGGGAGACACACACACACATAGAGAGACACACACACACATAGAGAGACACACACACAGAGAGACACACACACACAGAGACACACACACACACACACACAAGAGAGACACACACACATAGAGAGAGACACACACACACACACACACAGAGACACACACACACAAAGAGAGACACACACACACAAAGAGAGAGACACACACACACACACACACAGAGACACACACACACACACACACACACAAGAGACACACACACACACACACACACACACACACACACAAAGGGAGACACACACACACACACACACACACACACACACACACACAGACACACACACACACAAAGAGAGACACACACACACACACACACAAAAAGACACACACACAAAGAGAGAGACACACACACAAAAAGACACACACACAACTGTAGGTTTGTACATACTGTATTACTAAAAGTCCTGATTATTTACATGGAGTCTGGTGTAGTTTGGATAGATAGAAAGATAGACAGAAAGACAGACAGAGAGACAAAGATAGAAAGATAGACAGACAGAAAGATAGACAGAAAGACAGACAGACAGACAGACAGACAGCAAGATAGACAGAAAGATAGACAGACATATTAGATGTGAGAAGAAGGAAATGGTCCTAACGTTGCTCTTTAGATGTGTGTGAGGGTTTCACACCAGGAGTCATTTATATAGTTCTGTTTTATAGTGATCCATTATCTGGTCAACACATGTTCTACGTTCTGTGCAAAATGTTCTATTAAAGAAAAGATAGAAAATAAATACCGCATTTTCCGGACTATAAGTCCTACTTTGGCTGATCCTGCGACTTATAGTCATGTGCGACTTATATATCAAAATATTTCTAAGTTTTTACATGTTAATTCATACTGAAAACAATTACCGTCTACAGCCGCGAGAGGGCGCTCTAGGCTTGTGACAACTATACGCTGCTCCTAAAGACAACTAAGAAGAAAAGAGACAAACTGCAGGTAGTAAAATATGCAGCCACGAAAACGGTAATCGAGCAGCAGAAAGAAAGTTTGAAATGAGAGAGACTG
>NC_041342.1:34054432-34059432 GCF_004354835.1 Perca flavescens
GTGTATCTGTGTGTGTGTGTTTATCTGTGTGCGTGCATCTGTGTGCGTATCTGTGTGTGTGTGTGTGTGTGTGTGTGTGTGTGCGCATCTGTGTGCGTGCGTATCTGTGTGTGTGTGTGTGTGTGTGTGTGTGTGTGTGTGTGTGTGTGTGTGTGTGTGTGTGTGTGTGTGTGTGTGTGTGTGTGTGTGTGTGCGTATCTGTGTGTATCTCAGTGTGTGTCAGATTTACTGCTTCATATTTAAAGTGACAGAATACATCACGGTTCAGGATTAACTCGAGTCACAAGACAACATATGTTCTCATGACTTAATGCTCAGCAGGGCGGGGTGTGTGTGTGTGTGTGTGTGTGTGTGTGTGTAGGGATCAGTCAGCTTTAATAGGATTATATACACACTGCAGCCTTTCTCTGGATAAAACACTCAAAGTGCCGACACACAGACGGATTATAACTACAGACAGTCTCTGCACAGAGCAGCTCAGGGAGAATCAATGAGTCAACTCCTAATTAACCAAAGAAAAGCTACAAGATCAATACTCCTGTCTTCTCTCTCTCTCTCTCTCTCTCTATAGAAGGAGCTAGGCTAGCAGTTTCCCCCTGCTTCCAGTCTTTGTGCTAAGCTAAGCTAAGCACAACACATCCTGGACCCATCTCTCTCTTTGTGAACTAAAACATCCAGACTCTGATGAAGGCTGGAAAAGACTTTCAGATCATTGAACACCACATGTAACGAAAACAAAAAAAGCAGAAATATAAATATATATATATATATATACACACACACACATACACAGTGCTGTGCAGAAGTTTCCATACAAAGTAGTAGTGCTATCAGGATGTTGCCTATCTCAAAATAGTTATTTTCTCAAAATATTGTGACTTTTTATTCTCAATTTTTATTGACTTTTTTTCCCCTCATAAATTTTACGTTTCTTCTCAAAAATATTTTGACTTTTTACACATAATCTTTCAACTTTTTTTCCTCAAAATTTTTAATTAAAATTCTAAGTTTGTTCTCAAAAATATTTAAAACTTTTTTCTCAATTTTTTTTTTTTTTTTTTTTTTTTCTTCTCATAAATTTGAAGATTTTTGTTGAAAATATAACGTTTTCTCAAAATATTCCAACTTCTTTCTCTCAAGATATTTTACTTTTTTTCCCCTCTATTGAGACTTTTATCTCAAAATAGTTTTTACCCAAAATATTGTGACCTTGTTTTTTCTCAATTATTTTTGACTTTTGTGTGTGTGTGCGCGTATCTGTTTGCCTATCTGTGTGTGTGTGTGTGTGTGTGTGTGTGTGTGTATCTGTGTGTGAGAGTGTGTGTGCGTGCATGCGTATCTGTGTGTGTGTGCATCTGTATGCGTATCTGTGTCAGTGTGCGTGCGTAACTGTGTGTCTGTGTGCGTGCGTATCTGTGTGTGTGTATGCGTGTGTGTGTGTGTGTGTGTGTGTGTGTCAGATTTACTGCTTCGTATTTAAAGTGACAGAACATACAGTTTCTGCTGTAAAACATGCTCCTACTGATGTACCATAGCAACCTGTGAGAGCTGTACATAGCAACAGTATACGTGGATAACTATTCACAAATAGTTTAAATATGAAGACAGAACTTCTGCAGTTTAGGGTTTTTAGGGTTTCAATTTAAAATCATCTTATTTAGTGTAAAACTGCACACGCAAAAACCTCCAAAGAGTTGTTTTTAAACAGCAGCGGTTTGCTCCCACGCTCCCTGAACGCAGCAGTGTTTGGTATCTGTGGAAGCATGATTGTGTCAGGATGTTTGCTCTGCCTCCCTCCCTTCCTCCCTCCCTCCCTTCCTCCCTCCCTCCCTCTCTCCCTCCCTCCCGTGTTGGTATAGTGTGATGTCAGCATCCAGTTTGTGCCGGTGATCTCAACCGTCCACAGCTCACACACCTCAAATACATCCAACAATGTCTGCTGCTGCTGCCTCGCCAAAAATAACTGTAAACACATGAGGTCTTTGTGTAGAAAGCTGAAGGTAGTTCAGACATGTTTAGATGCCTGGTAGCCCAATGTGCCTTGTGTTTTCTCCTTAACTTCTTCCAGGACATGATCACCTGTTTCCTGGGTGAAAGTCTTGTGTTTTCTCCTTAACTTCTTCAGGACACGATCACCTGTTTCCTGGGTTCTAGACTTGGGTTTTCTCCTTAACTTCTTCCAGGACATGATCGCCTGTTTCCTGGGTGAAAGTCTTGTTTTCTCCTTAACTTCTTCCAGGACATGATCGCCTGTTTCCTGGGTGATAGACTTGGGTTTTCTCCTAAACTTCTTCCAGGACATGATCACCTGTTTCCTGGGTGAAAGTCTTGCGTTTTCTCCTTAACTTCTTCCAGGACATGATCACCTGTTTCCTGGGTGAAAGTCTTGCGTTTTCTCCTTAACTTCTTCCAGGACATGATCACCTGTTTCCTGGGTGAAAGTCTTGTGTTTTCTCCTTAACTTCTTCCAGGACATGAACGCCTTGTTTCCTGGGTGAAAGTCTTGTGTTTTCTCCTTAACTTCTTCCAGGACATGAACGCCTTGTTTCCTGGGTGAAAGTCTTGTGTTTTCTATGGGAAGAAAACTCTGTTCCCGATGATATATGAGTTACACAGACACACATTTACAAATACAGATCGACAGTTGCACAAACTTATGAGACAAATAAAAAAAAATGTAAAAAAAATACCAAGGAAATTATATTGTACAGCAACATATGGAATAGTTATTTCTCTGACCTCCCGTACGTTTTTTTTTTAAGACACGTGAAACACAGAAACCCATTATGTTTCCCTGTTTTGAAAATGACTGAACTGCCGGTGACTTTATTGTTGGTGGTGTTGCTCAGAGTCTGAGCACCCAGTGAGTCACAACTGGTGATGTAACACTGTACACACCCAAAACATCCATCTGACCAGTTCACCTTCAAAACACACTGACCCATAACTAGGAACTAAGGCCACACACACACACACACACACACACACACACACACACACACACACACACACACACACACACACACACACACACACACACACAAGAAGAAGTTAAGGAGAAAACACAAGACTTTCACCCAGGAAACAGGTGTTCATGTCCTGAAGAAGTTAAGGAGAAAACACAAGACTTTCACCCAGGAAACAGGTGTTCATGTCCTGGAAGAAGTTAAGGAGAAAACACAAGACTTTCACCCAGGAAACAGGTGTTCATGTCCTGGAAGAAGTTAAGGAGAAAACACAAGACTTTCACCCAGGTGAACCCCCTTTAGTTTAAGGGACTACTAGAAGACTTTTTGGGGTATCTGCTGCTCTGTAGCTGACCTTTGACCCCTCTGGAGGAGAGCAGTGTGGGTAAAAGGTTCATCAGACACACCAAGCTTGTTCTTTCTACTGTTTGTGGGTCATATTTTTAACATTTTTCCCTTGTTGTGAAGCACTTTGGCAATTATCAAAAAAACTCATACGTGTAATTTAGTCAAAATTGGGCTTTTTTTGCCACTTTTCTTTATCATTTTTGGTCCTTATTTTGTTTTATATTTGACGCCTTTTGTGGGTTTTTTGGGCAATTGCATTTCAACATTTGTTGCATTTTTGGGTGGTTTTCGTTGCTTCTTTCAGGGTTTTGGTCACCTTTTTCCAGGTTCTTTTCATAGTTTTTTTTCACTGTTTTGGTGCTTTTTTCCAACAATTTTCTTGTCAAGTTTTTTGCTGCCTTTTTCAAAAATGAATTACAAAATTTTTACATTTTTGTCACCTTTATAAAGTTTTTTTTGACTCATTTTTTGTCGCCTTTTTGACATTTGTTTAGGTTTTTTGACAATTTTTTCAATGTTTTTTTTTCGCATTTTCTAGAGTTCTTGTTGCCTTTTTCCAGGTTCTTTTCACACATTAATCGCCTTTTTTCAGTGTTTTTTTTTCAGTGTTTTTGTCTTCCTTGTTGTTTTTTTTTTTTTTTTTTTTTTTTAAGTTTTGGTCACCTTTTTGGAGGTTTTTTTTGACACATTTGTTCAAAGTTTTGGTTGCTTTTTTCAATACATACAGGACCTCCCCAGATAGTTGGAGATCTCAACCCCACCCCCCAATGTTGAACCCAAAGTTACATCATTGAATAAACAGTATCAACTTGAAAAGATCTATTTGGAATTTAAAAATCTAAAATAAAACAGCTGACTTTTTGGGGTTTAGTTAATTTTGGGTGAACCCCAATTCATACTTTGCACGTGACATCACAACTACTGGCTGGCGATCAAGAACATCATTCTATAACGTTTATTTGTTAGAGGAGTGAATCAATTTGTCGGCTGAAAGCCTGCTGTGAAATTTAACACTGGTGTCAGCAAAAGACTTAGTTAGGTTAAAACGAGACGGATAAGAAGAGGCGTTGCAACTAGAGATGGTCCGATACCGATACCAGTATCGGTATCGGCTCCGATACTACCTAAAACGCTGGTATCGGTATCGGGAAGTACTGGAGTTTATGCACCGATCCGATACCACGTAATAAAGCCCTAAAGAAAATCTACATTAAAGTAGTTTATTTATGTTCTTTTTCCGTTATAACTGACTGTCAAACTGGAGAATAAAAGAAAGTTCTGTGTTTGTTCATGTTTCACAAAGAGTTTAACTTGAACCAGACCGACAACAAAGATAGAAATCATATCACATCCATACAGAGATAGTAGTATACAGCTGTTATACATCATATCACATCCATACAGAGATAGTAGTATACAGCTGTTATACATCATATCACATCCATACAGAGATAGTAGTATACAGCTGTTATACATCATATCATCATACAGAGATAGTAGTATACAGCTGTTATACATCATATCACATCTATACAGAGATAGTAGTATACAGCTGTTATACATCATATCACATCCATACAGAGATAGTAGTATACAGCTGTTATACATCATATCATCATACAGAGATAGTAGTATACAGCTGTTATACATCATATCACATCTATACAGAGATAGTAGTATACAGCT
>NC_041342.1:34064432-34094432 GCF_004354835.1 Perca flavescens
TGTTAAAAAAATTGACAAACATTATTAAAAAAAAAACGCCAAAAAGTGACAAAAATGTTGAAATTTCGACCCAGAAAAACCCAGAGTTGCAGGTGGTCCATGGGAAGACAACACAAGGGTTAAACCCATAAATGTCTCACCTGTGTCTCTGTCTGTCCTTCCCTTTGACTCTGTCTCCACCTGCTGCTCGCTACGGGGAACAGCAGTTAGTCAGCTTCTCTTGTGTTGGGGAAATGTTCATGAAAGCATGTCTCCTTGCATTTTGTCAAATTGGTCTTCAAATGCCTAAATAACGCTGCTCCCCCGCCCCTTTGCAGGACAATAATAAAACAGAAAAGTGGTACCAGAACCATCGTTTGCCCAAACTGCATTTTCAGTAAAAGGGGCAAAATTATGGAACTCTATGCCGGACCACTTGAAATGTATTCCAGCATTAGCCACTTTTAAAAATAATACCAAATTGTGGCTAATTACACAACAATCTTGCCTTCACATTTAGTTTTTACACTGTGCTTTCATTGTACATTTTCCTTCTATTTTGATTTAATTTCTTTTTATTTTCTTTTTTATTATAAAGTAAATCTGTATTTTTATTTGTAACTAAAAGCCCTACTAGGGACAAGTGTCGAGAATTAGCTTTGGCTACAAACACTATGGTACATACATCAGATGACTGTTGAAGTTTATCTATGTTTTTTGTATCGGTCCCTATTTAAATAAACCTTAAGAAGGAGACATGTGTTGGTAAATGTATGACAGAATCCTGTCAGAGCCCGTCTACCTAGCCTGTTCACACATTTAGCCCCACTGAAGGCCTCCCCTTATTAGAAATTCTCTGATACTGTAAGCCTATACCAGGGTTTTCCACCATTATAAGGTTTAAGGTGCAGCACCCATAGACAGTATATATATAAACTGGACCACCAGACCCGACCAGTGAAGGATATTGTGATGAGCGTATCGATCCTCTGGTATCGATATATCGATATACTCACGCTACTCATTTGGCATTGATTTCCTTAAAAAAGTATCGATATAAACTAAAAAAATAATAATTGGGGGTGTATGCATCACTTTCACCTTATTTAGATTACTTACTTAAATTACTATGTGCCGTGACACCCCTGTACCTGGCGGCGTATTGAGTTGGCCCATGTCACGTGACAGGAGACGAGCCAATGAGCGTCAACGTGCGACCCAATGCGTGCGACACAGACAAGTTCATTTTCTCAGGGAACAACTGTCTTTCTTATGCAGGTTGAGGAAATCCTAGTTTATTCTGATCTTTATGACCTTGCTTGGTTTTTGCTTCAGTGAAGTGTTACATGTTTACTTCTACAAAGAGGTTCGAGACATAACATTGTTATTATGTATTAGTTTTTTTTTTTTTTTTTTCCTTTTAGCTTTTTCTACCAAGATTGGTATTTTTTCTTTTTTTGAGAAATAAGAAAAGTGAAAATGTGTATGTTTTTGTTCATATTTAATTTATTTCATTCATATTTATGTTATTTATTTAAATTTTAATTTTACATAATACATTTTGTATAAATGGTCCGTATTTGTCTTAAATGTAATAATATTTTTACTGACAAAAAGGGAAGAGTCTGGACAAATGAGCCTTCTTCTTAAAGGGATACTCCACCGTTTGTTGAAATAGTTCTTATCATGGTCTCCCCTGGCTGTAGATAGGTGGGCCAACACATTTTTTGTCTCAGTGCAAGTAATTAGGTTGTTTTTTTGTCTTTTGTTGGCTCACTTTTACTCACAACATGCTAACTGGCAACATAGCATTTTTCTGAATTTTTCGTCACTTTTGCCATAATTTTTGTCATTTTTTCTGACGTTTTTGTCACTTTTGCCAACATTTTTGTCATTTTTTTAAATTTTTTGTCACTTTTGCTGAAATCTTTTGCTTTTTTTAAAAGTTTTTTGTCACTTTTGCCGAAATTGTTGTCATTTATTTATTTTTTATTTTGGCGCTTCTTTTCTCTGATGGCCGAGGAACTTTCTCCTGACTTCTTCAGGACTTAATATCGACCAAACTGTGAGTGAGAAGACTATATGACACAAAGACTATCAATAAACTAAACATGTCTGGCCCTTGGTGGGATTCTAATTTTCCAGTGTGGCCCTCTGGGAAGTTGAGTTTGAAACACAAGTTCCCCCCCCCCCCCCCCCCCCCCGACAACTTTTTCAATGCTCTGGTTGCTTTTCTCAATCCATGCAAACATGTCCCGGGACCTCCCTACACAGCTTAGGCCCTTGCACACGTAACCCCTTTGGTTGGGAATCACTGCTTTTCTTACATAGAATGAAACCACACATTCACACACTGGTTCCTGTAGTAATTCTTTTATTATTCAAATGTTAAGTTTGGATTTACAGGCACATGGGAACAAACAGGGTTCACTCAGGTCCTCACAGGGCTGGTTAACATGACGTCACAAGGACTCATGGTTCATTAAAAACATAATGCAGAGGCGTCCTGCAGGCTGGAGCGGAGCACACACATCACTGTCTCTAAGACAACAGGGTTACAATACAAATAAGTGGTACATTATAACTTAAAATACTGTTTATACATCATGTACTGTGTGTGCTGCACATCCTGCAGAGCTGCCGTCTGGATGGAGGGAGGAAAATAAAACAATGGATGACAAAAACAAAAGTCAGTAAGAGTCCAGTACTCCGGCTCGGACAGATATTCAGAAGAACTCTTAATGTTTCTACGTTCGTTAGGGATGTTACGAAGTGGCAAAAAACGTCAACGAACGCGACCAATCCGTCGTAGAAAAGCGACAAAAATGCATCAGAAAGGATAAAAAATGTCATAACACAACAAAAATGACAAATCAAGCGTCATAACCTTCCAAAAAAGCCACAAAAACTTCAAGGAAAGCGACAAAAACGTGCTCGAAGCTCCGAACATTCGTAGTAGAAGAAAACTACGGCATAACGCTGCACCGTGAATCGGTTAAAAAGGGATTTAATGTGTAAAGATTCCAACCGGTCGGGATCCAAACTTAATCGGGGGGTGGTTACAACCCATCCAATAATCAAAACTGGGCTTTATCCAAAACTTTGTTCTTTATTTTTTATGTTTTCTTTGCTTTTTTTGGTCGTTTCGGTCACTATTTACTTTTTAAAACGTCTCTGTCGCCTTTTTCCCGTGTTTTTCCTAAGTTTTTGGTGCTTTTTCCGACATTTGTCGCCTTTTTACAAGTTTTTTTCTGACTTTTTGTTTTTTGGGCACAACTTTTTCAATGTTTTTTTGTTGCCTTTTTTTCCAAGTTCAACAATTCTTTTGATGTTTTTGTCTTTTTCTCAATCCATGCAGACATGTCCCGGGACCTCCCTTTAGATAGTTGGAGATCTCAACCACCCCCAATGTTGAACCCCCGAGTTACGCCCTTGGTTGAGTGTATCGTTACATCCCTCAGAGTTGATGTTTGTCTGCAGAATCTGCCGGCGGAGAAGCAGATAGTTTCTCTGTTCAGGACCTGATTAAAAACAATAAAAAATAAACCCTGTTTCAGTACCGACATTAGGAGACGGAGGCGTGCGTGAGCGAAGACGACGAAGACATTTTTTGTGAGATTAAAACGTGGATGCCCCTCGACGGGACTGTGATTACAACCAAAACTTTATATTAAAAGGCACAAAACACTAATTAAAACTATCGTAGTAACGAGTGACCGATACAATTATGTCTCTGTGAAGTCGAGCGAATAAATTCAGTACGATGACTCGCGATGTCCTGATGGGTCCAAAAAATATATAATAACTAAACACAAATATTCAGTTAGGTTTGAATCAATAAAACATGAAATATTGGCATCATCGCTACGAGGCAGCAACACTGAGCCTTGTATACAAGCAATAATAATAAAAACATACCACAGACGTTATCATAGATACTTATATATATTTTACCTGGAGGTTTCAGTTGATTGATTGTGATAGAACTTTTACGTGGCTGTTTTTGCATCATGATGGAGTTTCATTTCTTTAAAAAAAAAAAAAGATCAGCCAGTCCTGAATCATTTAAGCATATATTTACACAAATTCCTCACTCTATGTCATAATAAAAAACATTCACACAAAAATATAACATTTGAAATAATTATTAGCACCAGTGTATCAGATAAAATTCTCACTACGCAAAATGTACAAAGTTGCATAGTGTTGGATTTAGCCTGGAAGAGAAAAGGTTAACGTGTGATCAGTCAGTGGTAAGCAGCAACTTCTGGGACAACAGAAATAAAAACGCTTGTAGTGTTAAAACATCAGCACATGAAATGGCGTTTGAAATGTCAGAGCTGATTTAAAGACGCAGCTAAAGAGCCACCGGCGTCCTGAAAGATATTTTTTATCTCGTGTGCACGTACAAGATAACTTCCTGAAGCAGAAGTCCAGATCTTTTGGGGGTAAAAAATACAATTTGGCACACAAGATTTACTTTTCTGTTCCCACAAAGATCCATATCTATCTTGTGCAAACAAGAGCATATCTTCCACCCAAAGATCCATACCTTGTGGGAACAGGATACTAATTTATATCTAATACACAAGATCGTTAATTCGCTAAGCAGAGGTCCAGATCTTTTGGGAACAACATTTTGGCACTGAAGATAATATCCCCCATGCCAGATCTATATCTTAAACGCTCAAGCTAATGTCTCGCATGTTGATTATATTAACTTGTAACCCTAACTCAAGATCCATACCTTGTGGGAACAAGATTATAACTTGTAAACACAAGATATTATGTATTTTGTTCCCAAAAGATAGGGCTCTTTCCCAAGATAACTTGTAACTCCAACCCCCAGCTAACAATAATGATAATATTTTGCGTGCACAAGACATCTTCAGCATAGAAGATAATGACTTGTGACAAACCAAGGTCCATATCTTGTGGCAACAAGATTATAACTTAATATCCTCCACGTACAAGTTAATATCCTCCACGTACAAGTTAATATCTTCTATGTACAAGTTAATATCCTCCACGTACAAGTTAATATCCTCCACGTACAAGTTAATATCCTCTACGTAGAAGTTAATATCCTCCACGTACAAGTTAACATCCTCTACGTAGAAGTTAATATCCTCCACGTACAAGTTAATATCCTCTACGTAGAAGTTAATATCCTCCACGTACAAGTTAATATCCTCTACGTAGAAGTTAATATCCTCTACGTACAAGTTAATATCCTCTACGTACAAGTTAATATCATCTACGTACAAGTTAATATCTTCCACGTACAAGTTACTATCTTCTACGTACAAGTTAATATCCTCCACGTACAAGTTAATATCCTCCACGTACAAGTTAATATCCTCCACGTACAAGTTAATATCATCCACGTACAAGTTAATATCCTCTACGTAGAAGTTAATATCCTCCACGTACAAGTTAATATCCTCCACGTAACCCTTGGATCCATAAATTGTGAGAATGTGACACTAATGTATCTTAACGTGCACAAGATTTAAAAAGATATCTTCTCTGGACTTCAGAGGCTTCATATTCACCAGCAGAGTCGGCGTGGCTCTACTCCCATCGGAGGTGAAAATACTGTTAACGAAGAGAGGCGTAAAAATACTTTCCTCTGCCGTTTGTGTGTCGGACACGAAGCTTTGGGAGAAAAAGAAGAGAGGATTCTTCACTGTGTGGTTTCTGAAAACATAAAAAGATAACACTCGAACATAACAGTGTGTAGCTGTACATTCAGCTGGCTGAAAACTGTAAAAAGTAAGCTGGCGTGTCCCCGGGCATGATGGGTAATACGAGCGGACTCTCGTGAGGAACTTCCTGTGGAACTTCTCTCTCGTGGAGCAGACGGGTGCAGTCACGTCGGGTTTTGTGGTTCTGGTTTTCTTCTCCGAGGTCCTTCCACCTCTGTGCACGGCTTCTCTTTACGCCCACTTAGTTCGTTTCTACTGTAACCACGTTACTGCGTCTCCAAAAAAAAAATAAAAATAACTAAAGACGAAAAAAAATCAGCTGCTTCTCTTTCGTTACATAAAAAAAAAAAAAAAAAAAAACATGAACGTGGACTTGAAATATTGGCTTCAAAAAAAAAAAAAAAAAGACAAGAAATCTGAGAACAAAAGAACAGTTTTGGTAAAAAGTCGGCATGTGTGCCAGAGTGTTAGATGTGAAGAAGGGAGTGATGGAGGAGGAAGAGGAAGAGGGGGAAGGTGAAAAGCGGGGTTAAGGCCGCTCGATAGACGGCGTGTTGAAGCAGCCGTTGGGTAACGTGTTCTTGATGTCGTTGAGATTGGCGATATCGGCGCGGATCTCGCGGATCTGCCGGTCGTAGTGGTTGATCATGTCCTCCTGGGTGCGGGCCACGTCGTTCAGCTCCGTCAGCTTCATGTCCAGCTTGCTGTCGCCCATCTGGCCCCGCGCCCTCTTCAGGGACTCGTCGATCTGGTTCAGCTTGCTCAGGTCCACCTTGTCGATGTTTCCTGCAGACAAACGAGACAAGATAAGTTAGATACTTTATTGATCCCCCAAGGGGAAATTCAAGGTCCCAGTAGCTTCAAAACATCACACACAACATTCACATACATCTTGAACAGGATGAAAAAATTACAAATCCACATGAATATTATGGACAATAAAACAAAAAAGCCATTAAATGATAAATGCACATGAATGTACTTTGCCCTGCAAAGGCCAAAGACCTTAACTCGCTGAGTGAAACTGAGAAAAATGACTTTAAAGTTTCTGTTTTGTCCAGACAAAAGTATTATAGGTAGAACTCCCAACATTTGACAACTAGTTGTTAAAATGAAGAAATGTTTCTATGCAAAAACTCTTTAGTTCAAAATTGACCTTTGACCCTTGTTTGGCGGTTACTGTACTCTGCCTTTGTATCATGTGCCAAAAACAAGGAGTCATGCAAAGGCAAAAGGCAGTAACTGACATATAATCAATATTTGCTTGCTGTTCACCATACTTACATCCATTATAAGAACACCTAACCAAGGTCTAGTCATCATGGGATTTGTTTTAAAATTATATAGAGGCCTTTGGTTGCTCCTATTTAGTGCTATTTGATCAGGATAGTGTGGCAACACTAACACAGTTGAACAGTATAACAGATAAGTTACTTTCCAGTACAGTATACAGTATGAATAAATACAAGAAATATTTTCTCAATAAAGATAATTCAATTATAATTGAATACATAAGTATATTTATTGTTTAACAATAAATATATAATGTTTAACACTTTTGCAAGGCACTGTATCCGTGTCATATTCTCATTAGGGGCTCAGCCCCCCTAAAGCTCTGATCCTAGAACAAGGGCCACGAAACTGCTTAAGATGCACAGTCAACGAACTTGACTTAGATTACTACTTTTTAATTCTGGGATAATATTTAGGTTAGCATACTTTGTACGGACGTTAGCAATAACTAGCTTAGTGCTTTTATGGATTTGTGTAAGATTTGACATGAACACCTGCAAGAAGGAAATATGGCTCAAACACGTATGGATTGTTCTGGATACAGCAGATGACGTGCTTTTCTATGGATTATATTTTCCATGGATTATATCAGATTGCATGGAAAGGTAGGATGCCAGCTGTGTATTTAATGATTTGTTTTCGGCGTCTGATGTGAGGCTCCGCCAAGTGAGGAGGTGTGTCAGCATCACCGTTAGCGCTATAAAGTTAGCTAGCTCCGGGCTGTCACGGACACTGACAGAATAGGAATCATCGCCACTTTATTTGAAAGATATATCGTGTGTATGTTACGTAGTTTGGTACTCTGGAGGACTACAGGGGGTATGTGTCCCCCTAGTGCTCCTCTGGAGGACTGCAGGGGGTATGTGTCCCCCTAGTGGTACTCTGGAGGACTACAGGGGATATGTGTCCCCCTAGTGGTCCTCTGGAGAATTACTGGGGATATGTGTCCCCCTAGTGGTCCTCTGGAGGACTACAGGGGATAGGTGTCCCCCTAGGGGAACTCTGGAGGACTACAGGGGGTATGTGTCCCCCTAGTGGTCCTCTGGAGGACTACGGGGGGTAGGTGTCCCCCTAGGGGTACTCTGGAGGACTACAGGGGGTAGGTGTCCCCCTAGGGGTACTCTGGAGGACTGCAGGGGGTATGTGTGAAATAGGGCTTATCACAGTCTCCCCTAGCTGTAGATAGGTGGGGTCTCCTCTAGCTGTAGATAGGTGGGGTCTCCCCTAGCTGTAGATAGGTGGGGTCTCCTCTAGCTGTAGATAGGTGGGGTCTCCTCTAGCTGTAGATAGGTGGGGTCTCCCCTAGCTGTAGATAGGTGGGCCAACACATTTTTTGTGCATGCATCGTTTTAGTCCGGTGCAACAACAGAAGTGCCGTGGCTAGTTAGCTTAGCGTAGTGAATGGAATCCTATGTTGCCGGTTAGCATGTTGTGAGTAAAAGTGAGCCGACAAAAGACAAAAAATGCGTTGGCCCACCTATCTGCAGCCAGGGTAGACCGTGATAAGAACTATTTCAACAAACGGTGGCGTATTCCTTTAAAGAAAAAATTCAAAAGGGGTACATAATTGAAAAAAGTTTGAGAACCACTGCTCTACAATAAGGTGCTCTATGAGAGTGTGTGTCAGGGTTGTAGTGCAAATAAGTCCAATAGTGCAATGATAAAGTCTAGACACCAGCATTAAATATGGAAAATATAAAAGAATAATGTAGATATAGTAATATAAAAACTATAGCAGTGCAAGGATAAAGTAAAAAAAAAAAAAAGACATTAAATATGGACATTATAAGGGAATAAAGTAGGATAGACACACACAAAAATGAGACCACACTTTCACGGTGAGGTTTTTCTGCTGATATTAACCCCGGTTACACACTGGCTGCGTGGTGTGAGCGTGGCATGTCTGTTGCGTGGCGGCTGCGTGGATTTTTCGGCAGTATTGACGGCAACATAGGCTCCAGAATATTTCCTTCTGGATTGACATTTGCAATATTAGAAAATAATTTTTTTTTTTTATTACATTTATATCAAAACCTCGAGACTTTCAAACATCAACATGTCATTTATTAATATGTATTTGTGACTAAACGACATATAAACATATTTTCCGGTTATATTTTGCCTGGCCTAAGGTTTCTATTCCCGTGGTTTCTGTTGTGACAAATGTTTCTCTGCATCACAGACGATTTGGGTTCTTACAGACTCTGATGGCTGTTCCTCTGTTCAGGATCAGTGTTACGGAGCTAAACGCTGAACGCCACACTATGTCCAGGATGTTCTTACCCAGCTGCTCCAGCAGGGCGGTGATGGTGCCCAGCACCGTCTTCACGGCACTCTTGGCCTTGCGGGCGTTGTCCTCAGCTTCCTTCGCGTTGTCCGACGCCTGAAGGGAAAGGAAACAATTAAATTAATTTCAATTTTATTGACAGTATCAAATCAGCACAGGAGTTATCTAAGGACACTTTACAGATAGAGTAGGTCTAGACCACACTCTATAGTTTACAGAGACCCAACAATTCCCACCAAGAGTAAGCATTTGGTGCAACAGTGGTGAGGAAAACAGCGGTGACTCAACACATAGGACCCTAGGACGATCTGAGCGCAGTGCGTGAAGCGATTAGGGCTGGGCGATATATCGATATTATATCGATATTGTGATATGAGACTACATATCGTCTTAGATTTTGGATATCGTAATATCGTGATATGACATAAGTGTCTTTTCCTGGATTTAAAGGCTGCATTACAGTGAAGTGATGTACTTTTCTGAACTTACCAGACTGTTCTAGCTGTTTTATTATTAATGATTATTTATCTAAAATCTAAGTGTGAAGATATTTTGCGAGAGCACCAACTGTCAACTCTAGAATATATCGCCGCAATATCGATATCGAGGTATTTGGTCAAGAATATCATATCTGATTTTCTCTATATTGCCCAGCCCTATATCAGAAAATATGGGACGTAGAAATAAGCGCTGAAAATGTGTGGAAGAAAAATGTAACAATTTAAAACGTTGGAAAAAACTAAAACAAACCTTATGGAGCTTTGATTTCAAAAAAGGTACTCCTGTTGTTATACAGTATTTATGTTTACATTTTATTGTTACTTGAACAGCTGAGCATTAAATCATGAACCAGGTGAAGAAACCTGTTTATTATTTATTCATTTGATTTTGCAACTGTTCACTGAAATAGCCGGTTTCTATGAAACTACCTGTGACATGTCATATTTGGCTTTGACTTTGACTGAACATTTGCTCTCACTTTGCGGAAAAAATATCGGGATATATATCGTATATCGATATTCAGCCAAAATATATCGGGATATGACTTTTGGTCCATATCGCCCAGCCCTAGAAGCGATAATGGAGGATTTGCACCGTAATATTTTTATTTGTAATCTTCTGCGTGTGTGTTTGTGTGTGTGTGCTGTGTGTCCCTGTGTGTATAACAAGCATAGTGTGTGCGCGCTGTGCACGAGCCTAGGAGCATTTTACTAATGCTCTGTTAAAGTAACAATGAAATGCTGCGTTATTGACTTTAGACCAGGTTTTTGTTGGTCAATGGTGGGATCACTTCCCGCTGCCTCAAGATAGCAATTCTCCCAGAATGCACCTGAACACACCTCCCTGTAAGACCAGCACGCCCAGAATGCACCTGAACACACCACCCTGTAAGACCAGCATGCCCAGAATGCACCTGAACACACCTCCCTGTAAGACCAGCCCGCCCAGAATGCACCTGAACACACCTCCCTGTAAGACCAGCACGCCCAGAATGCACCTGAACACACCACCCTGTAAGACCAGCCCACCCAGAATGCACCTGAACACACCTCCCTGTAAGACCAGCACGCCCAGAATGGGCGTATGTGTTATATTTTGCTGCTGTAGCTCTGAAATTTCCCAAATAACGCCTATGGATACGCGTCCCTGTGTGTCGGCGGGTCGTACCATTACTGCCATCATCATGTCTTGGTCGGCCTCGGCCTTCTTGCGGGCCAGCTGCTCCTCCGCGCCGTCCAGCTGATCCATCATGTCGCCCACTTCGTTGTCCAGCGCGTTGGTGTCCTGGAAGGCTTTCTCTGCGTCCTCCTTCGTCTTGGCCGAGCCCTGAGAGGAAAACACACACAACAGTTAATTTATAAAGACATAATTTATAGACCTGGGTTTAGAAAAATTATATTATATTTATAATTTATTTATATTAATAATATTTTCAGATTTAAATTGATTTACATTTTAATGCTGCAAAAATGTATATCATCTACATACAAGTTAATATCTTCTACGTACAAGTTAATATCCTCTAAGTACAAGTTAATATCTTCCACGTACAAGTTAATATCCTCTAAGTACAAGTTAATATCTTCCACCTACAAGTTAATATCCTCTACGTACAAGTTAATATCCTCTACGTACAAGTTAATATCATCTAAGTACAAGTTAATATCCTCTACGTACAAGTTAATATCTTCCACGTACAAGTTAATATTCTCTACGTACAAGTTAATATCCTCTACGTACAAGTTAATATCATCTACGTACAAGTAAATATCCTCTACGTACAAGTTAATATCATCTACGTACAAGTTAATATCCTCCACGTAAAAGTTAATATCCTCCACCTACAAGTTAATATATTCCACGTACAAGTTACTATCATCTATGTACAAGTTAATATCTTCCACGTACAAGTTAATATTATCTACGTACAAGTTAATATCTTCCACGTACAAGTTAATATCATCTACGTACAAGTTAATATCATCTACGTAAAAGTTAATATCCTCCACGTACACGTTAATATCTTCTACATACAAGTTAATATCATCTACGCACAAGTTAATATCTTCCACCTACAAGTTAATATCATCCATGTACAAGTTAATATCATCTACGTACAAGTTAATATCTTCCACGTACAAGTTAATATCCTCCACGTACAAGTTAATATCTTCTACGTACAAGTTAATATCTTCCACGTACAAGTTAATATCCTCCACGTACAAGTTAATATCCTCCACCTACAACTTAATATATTCCACGTACAAGTTAATATCATCTACGTACAAGTTAATATCCTCCACGTACAAGTTAATATCCTCCACGTACAAGTTAATATCTTCTACGTACAAGTTAATATTTTCTACGTACAAGTTAATATCCTCCACGTACAAGTTAATATCCTCCACGTACAAGTTAATATATTCCGCGTACAAGTTAATATCTTCTACGTAAAAGTTAATATCCACCTAAAAGTTAATATCCTCCACCTACAAGTTAATATATTCTACGTACAAGTTAATATCCACATAAAAGTTAATATCCTCCACCTACAAGTTAATATATTCCACGTACAAGTTAATATCCACATAAAAGTTAATATCCTCTACGTTAATATCCTTTCTATCAATTCATAAAAAGACATTATACGTCATAAAAATAACGCTCCGAGTCCTTATCCTCTCACCACAAGATATCTGAGTGTCATTTAAAACTCCCTAACTGTAGAGTTTGTAGAGCTGCAATTTAATGTGTTCATGTTAAAGAAAAAGTACATCTGGGTTAGCCCTAACCCTAACCCCTAACCCTGCTTCAAGGGTTAGTTGGTAATGTAAATGTTGATACTTGTATTTATGATGCAGGTTAGACGGAAACTTGTACAACTGTAGAATAACTTTCATATTTGAAACTGAAATATCCAACATGTATCGGTGTTTGGTGCTTTAAGCCCCCAACGTCGTCTTACAGGCAGCGTTGCCTGGAAGGCACTAGGATTAGGCAATGGTTAGGGTAAGGTGCCTTGAAGTCAACGGTCACAGCACTGCCTTGAAGTCGACGCTGGGGGCTTAAAACACCATTGATCACATGTATCCTTTACATACACAAAGACATTTGTGCCTCAAATTGTTGCATAAAAATTCACTAAATGCAGGAAACAAAGTGTTTGACGCTCAAAATGTTATGAGGGAAGACCCGAGACTCCCCGGTTATATTGTGTCCCCCCCCCCTCCCCCCCGATGCTGAAACCAAACCTACGCCCTTTCCTGGACCAAGTTTATGCTAAAGCGCTAAATGTTTCCTACATCTGGCTCTTCCCCCCTGCTTGTTAAACCCAAGGGGGTAAGAACTCGAACCTCCGATGGCGCCATTTTGTTGCTACAAAGGTATCACCTCTTGTTAGCATCCCATTGACTCCCATTCATTCTGACGTCACTTTGACAGCGAATAACTTTACATCTGAAGCGTTTAAAGACTATTTGGCCATTGTTTATTTCTAAAGAAACACGACAATGTATAAAAGGCTCCATTACCTTGTAGCTCACGTTATGGCTCCGTAGCAGAACGCTTTTATAAAAATAGGCTAACGATTGGGTCATAACCACGAGACTTACTGTCACACAGTAGAGGAATTACCGTATAGTACAGGAGAAGCTCACAGGCAGTTTGGACTCACATTAGCTGTTTAGGTTTAGGTTTGTATGTGTGTGGAGAGAGACACAAAAGAACACCCCAAATCCCAGTAAGATTGGGAATGATTGAGATTTCTCTTGGCAAAGCTACCAGAAGACTTCACACTTTCAGACACGTTGCTCACGTCACATCTACGTTGTCTCTCTCAGTTGGAGGCTGCTCAGTAAAGCAAGAGATCACCGGAAAAGTGCTTCTAATATCCTTCACTGGTCTCCGTCCAGAGCAACGGGGTCTATTGGTCCATTGTATATACAGTACAGGCCAAAAGTTTGGACACACCTTCTCGTTCAATGCGTTTCCTTTTTATTTTCATGACTATTTACATTGTAAATTCTCACTGAAGGCATCAAAACTATGAATGAACACATATGGAATTATGTACTTAACAAAAAAGTGTGAAATAACTGAAAACATGTCTTATATTTTAGATTCTTCAAAATAGCCACCCTTTGCTTTTTTTGATAACTCTGCAAACCCTTGGTGTTCTCTCAATGAGCTTCATGAGGTAGTCACCTGAAATGGTTTTACCTTCACAGGTGTGCTTTGTCAGGGTTCATTAGTGGAATTATTTCACTTATTAATAAAAAAAGCAAAGGGTGGCTACTTTGAAGAATCTAAAATATAAGACATGTTTTCAGTTTTTTCACACTTTTTTTGTTAAGTACATAATTCCATATGTGTTCATTCATAGTTTTGATGCCTTCAGTGAGAATCTACAATGTAAATAGTCATAAAAATAAAAAGGAAACGCATCGAATGAGAAGGTGTGTCCAAACTTCTGGCCTGTACTGTAGGTCAATGGTTAAACCAGCAGATTTCCTGTCGTACCTTCTGCACGTTGCTGGCGATCCTCTCCGCCTCCTCCGCCTTGTTCTTGGCCTCCCGGGCGTCTGCGGCGGCGTTGCCGAGCGCCGCCTCGGCCTGCTTGGTCTTCTGATTGGCGGCGGCGATGGTGGCGTTGATGGCGGGGATCTTCTTCAGGGCATCCTCGGCTGCCGTCTTGTTGTCGTTGACTCTCTTGTCGAAGTCTGCGAGAAGTTAGGAATGAAACGGGAGTTCGTAGGAGACATCTTTTTTCTGATTTATTTAGTATTTATTTTTGCACAGACAGACAGCTAGACAGACAGGCAGACAGACAGACAGAACTGTTACTGAATGGTCTGTAAGAGACAGACAGACAGACAGACAGACAGACAGACAGACAGACAGACAGGTACCTCTCAGATCTTCCAGGATGTTCTCTGCCTCCTTAAACGTGGACTGGCCCTTCTTGGCTGCCTCCTCAGCCAGAGCTTTGGCAGCGTCGACTCGAGCCAACAGCTGATCCGCAGTCTGTCACAGACAGGAAACACACAGTCAGTGTGAAGCACACGTCAACATGCAAACACACTTTACGTTACAAACAACATGTATGTCCTGTCTCACTGATGGACATGTTTGTCCTGACATATCTTGTTACATATAAAGTTAAATGAACGCACATATTTGGGTCTTTTCTCTCTCTTTTACACAGTCCCTCCAGAAAAACGTGATTATGCGATAGCATAATTCAACGCTTTAATCAGCCAAAGTCTGCAAATTAATGCGCCGAAAGTGCGGCATATTTTTTCAAATACGCTGCACTTTCGCCTCATAAATTGCAGATTTCCGTACAAAATGTGCGGGGCTTGCATGATTTCATAATCATGTAAGTATTATTTATATAAATAAAAAAAAGTCCCATAATATGTCTTAGCAGAAAGTTGAAAAAAAAATGTTTTTTCATTCATTCAAACCTTTATTTAACCAGGAAAAAACTCCTTGAGATAACAAATCTCTTTTACAAGAGGGTCCTGGCAAATGGCAGCAGCTAGGTTTCAATAAATACAAAGACAATAACAAAATAATAACATAGAAACACTTTAACTCATCATATTAAAACACCAATGTCATCATAAAGAAAATCTGGGTCCTAAATCAATTTAAAAACAATGACAGACAGACTGCCTTTCTGCAAGGTCTTTTAGAAAGCACTTAAAAGAATAAAGTGAGTTTACATCACACAACAGCAGCCATTTTCCCCTGTTGCAATGGGAACGTTATGAAGTGACGTAATTACATCAAAAAGCTGCAACAAACAGGGTGATGGGGGAATCACTTTTTTCCACTTTTTCATCAAACTGCAGTTTTTGCATAAAATTGCATAAATATCCTAGCCTAGAAATCTAGACTCCCCCTAGTGGCAGCAAAATCTATTTTGCAGCCAGGGTCAGTCTAGGCACTCTCCGTTGGCTTGCGAGCTGGAAAAAACAAATTTTGGTCCGGCCAATCACATCGTGTATAGAGTCAGTGGGCGGGGCTTATGGCTGCTGCTGCTGCTGCTGGTGAACAGAGGTCTTCTGGAAGACTCGGAGTTCAGCTTTTCTTTGAGAAAATAACAAAGAACGGCACTGAAGTCATTCTTAAAAAAGGGAAGATGTGTTTGGAGTTTAAGGTTTAACCTATCAACTGGCTCCGCTACCTTCTTTGTTCGCTCTGATTGGTTGTAGCGTTATCCTATTACGTGCAGAGGGAATTTGAAAGACAACAGTTTATCTCGCCCCTCGGATTGAGCTCCGTCAATGGTGAGTTCCCAGACCTCAACATCTGGATGTTGGGCAGGCTTGTCAGGCTATAAATATCCCGCATATTCCATTGCATTTTTTTAAGAAAACGTGCCGCATAAACAAGGATTTTTACCCCGCAACAATCACAAAAAAACTCTGAATTTTTTCTGGAAGGACTGTTTTAGGTCTGTCCTCGACTAAAGAAATTCTTAGTCGACTAACACTTATAGGATTTTGTCGACTAATCGATTAGTTGATTTAATTTAATGTTTGTCTACAGAAGCAGTTTTCGTATTTGTCATATATCAGTGTGTCGGGACACTCAGAGTTTGCCTCAGAGATTTGTAGAATTAAAAGGCGCCTAACCTTTACATCAATTATTTTACGATTGACTCCAGTTTTAATCTTTTTACCATTTTCACATTCTCTGCTCTATGTTCTTAGTTAAATAGTTTTTTATATTTGCACATAGAGCTGGGCGTGATATGAGACTAGCTCTCATCTTAGATTTTGGATATCGTGATATGACATAAGTGTCTTTACCTGGATTTAAAGGCTGCATTACAGTAAAGTGATGTCATTTTCTGAACTTACCAGATTGTTGTAGCTGTTCTTGTTATTTGCCTTTACCCACTTAGTCATTATTAGGGCTGTCCTCGACTAAAAGAAGTCCTTAGTCGACTAACACTTATAGGATTTTGTCAACTAATCGATTAGTTGATTTAATTGACAGAGCTGTGAGCTTTGAGAGGTGGTTAAGACTAGAAAAGCACAATATAAATGTAGTTAATTAACCATCTGTAAAACTGAGTTTCTCCACAATTAATCCTGCAAAAGCACCACTTTAAATCTTGTGTTTACCAGAAATGTGCTCAGAAGTTTCCTGGAAATGAGTAATTAAGCATGAATAAGCATAAAAAATGACTAATCGACTAAAGAAATCTTAGTCGACTAAGACCAAAACCACCGATAGGTCGACTAAAAGGTGGCAGCCCTAGACTGTTTAATAGTTGACAACTAATCGACTAACCTTTTGCAGCAAAAAAAACAAAGAGAGAGAGAGAGATTTCTGCCTGAGTGGTGTTTCTCTGAGTGACTGAAATGTTCTTGTGTCTGTGCGTACATGCAAAGTCAGTTAGCCTAGCTTAGCATTAGAGAGCGTGCTAGGCGGACGTACCTGCTGCTCACTCCTGCCTTTCTCCAGCAGTTTGCGCACTTCCTGCTCTTTGCCCTTCAGGTCGTCTCTCAGCTCGTTGTACGCCTTCTCCGTCTTGTCGATGAGCGTGTCCAGGTCAGAGGCCTCCTTCTTGATCTTACTGGCTTCATCCTGAACACACACACACACACACACACTTATCACCACGACAACTACAGGGGAACACAACGTTTCCTCAGACAGCACCTCATTGTTACGATTATTCCGACACCACACGAATGCAGCACGAACATGCTTGATGTAGTTTCACTCTGTGTGTGTGTGTGTGTGTGTGTGTGTGTGTGTATCTGTCTGTGTGTGTGTGTGTGTGTGTGTGTGTGTGTGTGTGTGTGTCTGTCTGTGTGTGTGTGTGTGTGTGTGTGTGTGTGTGTGTATCTGTCTGTGTGTGTGTGTGTGTGTGTGTGTGTGTGTGTGTGTGTGTGTGTGTCTGTGTGTGTGTGTGTGTGTATCTGTCTGTGTGTGTGTGTGTGTGTGAGTGTGTGTATCTGTCTGTGTGTGTGTGTGTATCTGTCTGTGTAGGTGTTTATCTGTCTGTGTGTGTGTGTGTGCATGTGTCTGTGTGTATCTGTGTGTGTGTGTGTGTGTGTGTGTGTGTATCTGTCTGTGTGTGTGTGTGTGTGTAGGTGTGTATCTGTCTGTGTGTGTGTGAGTGTGTGTGTATCTGTCTGTGTGTGTGTGTGTGTATCTGTCTGTGTAGGTGTGTATCTGTCTGTGTAGGTGTGTATCTGTCTGTGTGTGTGCGTGTGTGTGTGTGTGTGTGTGTGAGTGTGTGTATCTCCCTGTGTGTGTGTGTGTGTGTGTGTGTGTGTGTGTGTGTGTGTCTGTCTGTGTAGGTGTGTATCTGTCTGTGTGTGTGTGTGTGTGTGTGTGTGTGTGTGTGTGTGTGTGTGTGTGTATCTCCCTGTGTGTGTGTGTGTGTGTGTGTGTGTATCTGTCTGTGTGTGTGTGTGTATCTGTCTGTGTGTGTGTGTAGGTGTGTATCTGTCTGTGTGTGTGTGTGTGTGTGTGTGTGTGTGTGTGAGTGTGTGTATCTGTCTGTCTGTGTGTGTGTGTGTGTGTGTGTGTGTGTGTGTATCTGTCTGTGTGTGTGTGTAGGTGTGTATCTGTCTGTGTGTGTGTGTGTGTGTGTGTGTGTGTGTGTGTGTGTGTGTGTGTATCTGTCTGTCTGTGTGTGTGTGTGTGTGTGTGTGTGTGTGTGTGTGTATCTGTCTGTGTGCATAGTTTTTTTCTGTAATCCTGCTGACAGAAAGACAAACGGACAAATATACAAACAAACTGAACAAACGGACCTCCAGGACTAACTGAACAAACCGAGCTATAGTTCAAATATGATTTGTAACGATCGTACCAACCCACTAACCAGCAGACATACACAGTAAGCCATCGTACAGACCTAACAACAGACAGACAAACCCAGCTAAAGCCCACTTTCCACTTTCCCGCCTGCAGAGATCGAGTTTCGGTTTAAATCACCTCCAGAGCTTTGGTGTCGAATGGCCCCACGCTGGTCAGGTTGGCCAAGATCTTCAGAGCTTGGTTTCCAGCGTCTTCCGCCTCCGCCTGAACCTTGTTGGCCTGTTTCTCCAGATTCTTGGCCAGCTCCTTCGCCTCGTTGTACCTGAACGCAACACACGCATACACAAATATAATACCAGGTTACCAGCTCGGTATGATGTACCTGAAAGCAATACTACGTTAGTAAAAGTGCAAAAATGTTACCAGAAAATGACTTTTGGTAGTTAAAGTCACCTTTTAGAATATGAGTTAAGTAGAAGTCCTAAAGTATTTGTATTTACTGTACTTAAAGCACCCATATTATGCTCATTTTCAGGTTCATAATTGTATTTTAGAGGTTGTACCAGAATAGGTTTACATGGCTTAATTTTCAAAAAATACCATATATTTTTGTTGTACTGCACATTGCTGCAGCTCCTGTTTTCACCCTGTGTGTTGAGCTCTCCGTTTTAGCTACAGAGTGAGACCTCTCACTGCTGTCAAACATTGTTGTAGTCAGTTGCACATGCTCAGTAACTAGGTAAGACTACATGCTCAGTAGCTAGGTAAGACTACATGCTCAGCTAGGTAAGACTACATGTTCAGTAGCTAGGTAAGACTACATGCTCAGTAGCTAGGTAAGACTACATGCTCAGTAGCTAGGTAAGGACTACATGCTCAGTAGCTAGGTAAGACTACATGCTCAGTAGCTAGGTAAGGACTACATGCTCAGTAGCTAGGTAAGACTACATGTTCAGTAGCTAGGTAAGGACTACATGTTCAGTAGCTAGGTAAGACTACATGCTCAGTAGCTAGGTAAGACTACATGCTCAGTAGCTAGGTAAGGACTACATGCTCAGTAGCTAGGTAAGGACTACATGCTCAGTAGCTAGGTAAGGACTACATGTTCAGTAGCTAGGTAAGACTACATGCTCAGTAGCTAGGTAAGACTACATGCTCAGTAGCTAGGTAAGGACTACATGCTCAGTAGCTAGGTAAGACTACATGTTCAGTAGCTAGGTAAGGACTACATGTTCAGTAGCTAGGTAAGACTACATGCTCAGTAGCTAGGTAAGACTACATGCTCAGTAGCTAGGTAAGACTACATGCTCAGTAGCTAGGTAAGGACTACATGCTCAGTAGCTAGGTAAGACTACATGTTCAGTAGCTAGGTAAGACTACATGTTCAGTAGCTAGGTAAGACTACATGCTCAGTAGCTAGGTAAGGACTACATGCTCAGTAGCTAGGTAAGACTACATGCTCAGTAGCTAGGTAAGACTACATGCTCAGTAGCTAGGTAAGACTACATGCTCAGTAGCTAGGTAAGGACTACATGCTCAGTAGCTAGGTAAGACTACATGCTCAGTAGCTAGGTAAGGACTACATGCTCAGTAGCTAGGTAAGGACTACATGCTCAGTAGCTAGGTAAGACTACATGCTCAGTAGCTAGGTAAGACTACATGTTCAGTAGCTAGGTAAGGACTACATGCTCAGTAGCTAGGTAAGACTACATGCTCAGTAGCTAGGTAAGACTACATGCTCAGTAGCTAGGTAAGACTACATGCTCAGTAGCTAGGTAAGGACTACATGCTCAGTAGCTAGGTAAGGACTACATGCTCAGTAGCTAGGTAAGACTACATGCTCAGTAGCTAGGTAAGGACTACATGTTCAGTAGCTAGGTAAGACTACATGCTCAGTAGCTAGGTAAGACTACATGCTCAGTAGCTAGGTAAGACTACATGCTCAGCTAGGTAAGACTACATGTTCAGTAGCTAGGTAAGACTACATGCTCAGTAGCTAGGTAAGACTACATGCTCAGTAGCTAGGTAAGGACTACATGCTCAGTAGCTAGGTAAGACTACATGCTCAGTAGCTAGGTAAGGACTACATGCTCAGTAGCTAGGTAAGACTACATGTTCAGTAGCTAGGTAAGGACTACATGTTCAGTAGCTAGGTAAGACTACATGCTCAGTAGCTAGGTAAGACTACATGCTCAGTAGCTAGGTAAGGACTACATGCTCAGTAGCTAGGTAAGGACTACATGCTCAGTAGCTAGGTAAGGACTACATGTTCAGTAGCTAGGTAAGACTACATGCTCAGTAGCTAGGTAAGACTACATGCTCAGTAGCTAGGTAAGGACTACATGCTCAGTAGCTAGGTAAGACTACATGTTCAGTAGCTAGGTAAGGACTACATGTTCAGTAGCTAGGTAAGACTACATGCTCAGTAGCTAGGTAAGACTACATGCTCAGTAGCTAGGTAAGACTACATGCTCAGTAGCTAGGTAAGGACTACATGCTCAGTAGCTAGGTAAGACTACATGTTCAGTAGCTAGGTAAGACTACATGTTCAGTAGCTAGGTAAGACTACATGCTCAGTAGCTAGGTAAGGACTACATGCTCAGTAGCTAGGTAAGACTACATGCTCAGTAGCTAGGTAAGACTACATGCTCAGTAGCTAGGTAAGACTACATGCTCAGTAGCTAGGTAAGACTACATGCTCAGTAGCTAGGTAAGGACTACATGCTCAGTAGCTAGGTAAGGACTACATGCTCAGTAGCTAGGTAAGACTACATGCTCAGTAGCTAGGTAAGACTACATGTTCAGTAGCTAGGTAAGGACTACATGCTCAGTAGCTAGGTAAGACTACATGCTCAGTAGCTAGGTAAGACTACATGCTCAGTAGCTAGGTAAGACTACATGCTCAGTAGCTAGGTAAGGACTACATGCTCAGTAGCTAGGTAAGGACTACATGCTCAGTAGCTAGGTAAGACTACATGCTCAGTAGCTAGGTAAGGACTACATGTTCAGTAGCTAGGTAAGACTACATGCTCAGTAGCTAGGTAAGACTACATGCTCAGTAGCTAGGTAAGGACTACATGCTCAGTAGCTAGGTAAGACTACATGCTCAGTAGCTAGGTAAGACTACATGCTCAGTAGCTAGGTAAGGACTACATGCTCAGTAGCTAGGTAAGACTACATGCTCATTAGCTAGGTAAGACTACATGCTCAGTAGCTAGGTAAGACTACATGCTCAGTAGCTAGGTAAGACTACATGCTCAGTAGCTAGGTAAGACTACATGCTCAGTAGCTAGGTAAGACTACATGCTCAGTAGCTAGGTAAGGACTACATGCTCAGTAGCTAGGTAAGACTACATGCTCATTAGCTAGGTAAGACTACATGCTCAGTAGCTAGGTAAGACTACATGCTCAGTAGCTAGGTAAGGACTACATGCTCAGTAGCTAGGTAAGGACTACATGCTCAGTAGCTAGGTAAGGACTACATGCTCAGTAGCTAGGTAAGACTACATGCTCAGTAGCTAGGTAAGACTACATGCTCACTAGCTAGGTAAGACTACATGCTCAGTAGCTAGATAAGACTACATGCTCAGTAGCTAGATAAGACTACATGCTCAGTAGCTAGATAAGACATGAGCTAGCTAGCTGTTTCTCTAACTTCAGTCAGTACGGCAGGATTAGCCGGGAGACTTCTTCTAAACGTGGAATACCTGCAGAACAGGGACATGGAAGTAGTTCTTTTAGAGATTATGGTGAACTAGTGTGTGTTGTAGCAGTGCTTTGACATTGAGAACGAGCTAGCGTGCTAACGGTTAGCCCCCTGGTCTCGGCTAGTTAAGTAGAGAGCCGTGCAGGTTTTGACCAGCTCACCAGGAGACTGAAGGCAGGACGCATTCAGAAACCAGATCTCACTCAGAACACCATGGATGGATGTTTTAAAAGTTTGAATGCATGTGGAAGCACCAGAGACACAAAATAACACCTCAAATCACCAGAAAAAGTGATTTTTTTTTTCTTCATAATATGGGCACTTTAAGTATCAAAAGCAACAAGATTATGAGTTTGTTGTGGCTGTGTGTCTTGTCTGTGGAAGACTAAATGTGGCGCACTTCTTGTTGAGCTCTTCGATGTCCTTGCTCGTCTTGCCCTCCCCGTCCAGAGTCTTCAGCAGCAGGTTGTATGCTCTGGTGGATGTGTCGTTGGCGTCTCTGGCGATCTTCTCGATCTGGTCGGCGTCCATCTTGTGCCTGAGAGAGAAACACAGACGCATGAAGGGGATGTCTTTGAGGTGGTCAGATGTTGGAGAGGAGCTACACCTATCTATCTATCTATCTATCTATCTATCTATCTCTCCCCCTCCCCCCTCCCTCCCCCTCCTCCCTCCCTCCTCTCTCTCTCTCTCTCTCTCTCTCTCTCTCTCTCTCTCTCTCTCTCTCTATATATATATATATATATATATATATATATATATATATATATATATATACAGTACAGGCCAAAAGTTTGGACACACCTTCTCATTCAATGTGTTTCCTTTTTATTTTCATGACTATTTACATTGTAGATTCTCATTGAAGGCATCAAAACTATGAATGAACACATATGGAATTATGTACTTAACAAAAAAGTGTGAAATAACTGAAAACATGTCTTATATTTTAGATTCTTCAAAGTAGCCACCCTTTGCTTTTTTTTTATTAATAAGGGAAATAATTCTACTAATTTACCCTGACAAAGCACACCTGTGAAGGTAAAACCATTTCAGGTGACTACCTCATGAAGCTCATTGAGAGAACACCAAGGGTTATATATATATATATATATATATAGATAGATAGATAGATAGTCTGGAAGCTCTTTAAAAAGTCATCTTTGCAATTAGATGTTATCTTGTTTTGTACAAGTCACACGCTGTGGGACACACACAGACACACACACAGACACACAGACCCACACACACACACACACACACACACACACAGACACACAGACCCACAGACACACACACACACACAGACCCACATACACACACACAGACACACACACACACACACACACACAGACACATGGACCCACAGACACACACACACACACACCCTCACACACAGATCCACACACCCAGACACACAGACCCACACACACACAGACACACACACATACACATACACACACAAACACACACACAGATCCACACACCCAGACACACAGGCCCACACACCCACACCCATACACACACACATAGACCCACCCACACACACACACACACACCTCACACAGACCCACACACACACACACCCACACACACACACACACACACACACACACACAGAGGGCCAGTAAGAAGCCGTCCTACTTGTCGGCCAGCATGCGAGCCTCCTCTGCCAGCAGCGTCATGTTGTTCGGGTCTCCGTTGCCGGTCGGAGGTTTGATATCCTGCAGACCAACATCACATCTGTTAATAACTCACAGCTTATTAAATCTACATTGTGTAAGAATTTCTCCCTTCTAGCGGTGAAATTGTATATGACAACCAACTGAATATTACTTTCTAGCCCAAACTCGAGGCCCTCGCGCCAAATCTGGCCCCTCGCAGATTTTGATCCGGCCCGCATATCAATTTAGGTTCATAATAGACTTTGGCATCTAGCTTTTGCCACTTTTTTCATTGTTTTTTCCTGACTTTTTTGCCACTTTTTCCAATGTTTTTTGGCCCTTTTTACAAAGTTTTTATTCCAATGTTTTTGAGCTTTTTTTGTAGATTCTTTTCTTTGATGACTAAGGATCTATCTATCTACTATCTCGACCGAGCTGTAAGTGAGGAGATTATATGAGACATGCAATAATACAATAAAAGATGCTTGACTTTTACGATGAAATAATAGCATGTCTGGCCCTGGATGTGATTCTTGTTTTGCTGTGTGGCCCTTCGTGGAATTAAGTTTGATACCGCTGTTCTAGCCCCTCCTCCTACGGTGGCCGAACCCAAAATGATCTCTTAGTATCTCCATCGTTTCCACACAAATATTAACTTTGGTCCTGTTGCTTTGCCTGTCACAATGTCGTTTTAATTCTCTTTTTCGCTTCCCTGGCAAGTAATCTCGCCCTGGCATTCGTCACGGTGCCACTGAGTGTAAGAGGGCAAAAGATGGAGGTGTGTCCCTCTTTGGTTAATGTATTTTAAAGATGGAGGTATGTCCCTCTTTAGTTAATGTATTATAAAGATGGAGGTATGTCTCTTTGGTTAATGTATTATAAAGATGGAGGTATGTCCCTCTTTAGTTAATGTATGTCTCTCTTTGGTTAATAAAAAGATGGAGGTATGTCTCTCTTTTGGTTAATGTATTATAAAGATGGAGGTATGTCCCTCTTTGGTTAATGTATTATAAAGATGGAGGTATGTCTCTCTTTGGTTAATGTATAATAAAGATGGAGGTATGTCTCTCTTTGGTTAATGTATTATAAAGATGGAGGTATGTCCCTCTTTGGTTAATGTATTATAAAGATGGAGGTATGTCTCTCTTTGGTTAATGTATAATAAAGATGGAGGTTGTCTCTCTTTGGTTAAAGTATTATAAAGATGGAGGTATGTCCCTCTTTGGTTAATGTATTATAAAGATGGAGGTATGTCCCTCTTTGGTTAATGTATAATGTATTATAAAGATGGAGGTATGTCTCTCTTTGGTTAATGTATTATAAAATGTATTATAAAGATGGAGGTATGTCCCTCTTTGGTTAATGTATTATAAAGATGGAGGTATGTCCCTCTTTGGTTAATGTATTATAAAGATGGAGGTATGTCTCTTTTGGTTAATGTATTATAAAAAGATGGAGGTATGTCTCTCTTTGGTTAATGTATTATAAAGATGGAGTCCCTCTTTGGTTAATGTATTATAAAGATGGAGGTATGTCCCTCTTTGGTTAATGTATTATAAAGATGGAGAGGTGTCCCTCTTTGGTTAATGTATTATAAAGATGGAGGTATGTCCCTCTTTGGTTATGTCCCTCTTTGGTTAATGTATTATAAAGATGGAGGTATGTCCCTCTTTGGTTAATGTATTATAAAGATGGAGGTATGTCTCTCTTTGGTTAATGTATTATAAAGATGGAGGTATGTCTCTCTTTGGTTAATGTATTTTAAAAATGGAGGTATGTCCCTTTTTGGTTAATGTATTATAAAGATGGAGGTATGTCCCTCTTTGGTTAATGTATTATAAAGATGGAGGTATGTCCCTCTTTGGTTAATGGATTATAAAGATGGAGGTATGTCCCTCTTTGGTTAATGTATTATAAAGATGGAGGTATGTCTCTCTTTGGTTAATGTATTATAAAGACGGAGGTATGTCTCTCTTTGGTTAATGTATTATAAAGATGGAGGTATGTCTCTCTTTTAATGTTAATGTATTATAAAAAGATGGAGGTATGTCTCTCATTGGTTAATGTATTATAAAGATGGAGATGTCCCTCTTTGGTTAATGTATTATAAAGGAGGTATGTCTCTCTTTGGTTAATGTATTATAAAGATGGAGGTATGTCCTCTTTGGTTAATGTATTATAAAGATGGAGGTATGTCTTTTAATGTATTATAAAGATGGAGGTATGTCCCTCTTTGGTTAATGTATTATAAAGATGGATTATGTCTCTCTTTGGTTAATGTATTATAAAGATGGAGGTATGTCCCTCTTTGGTTAATGTATTATAAAGATGGAGGTATGTCCCTCTTTGGTTAATGTATTATAAAGATGGAGGTATGTCTCTCTTTGGTTAATGTATTATAAAGATGGAGGTATGTCTCTCTTTGGTTAATGTATTATAAAGATGGAGGTATGTCTGTCTTTGGTTAATGTATAAAAAGATGGAGGTATGTCTCTCTTTGGTTAAAGTATAAAGATGGAGGTATGTCCCTCTTTGGTTAATGTATTATAAAGATGGAGGTATGTCCCTCTTTGGTTAATGTATTATAAAGATGGAGGTATGTCTCTCTTTGGTTAATGTATTTTAAAGATGGAGGTATGTCTCTCTTTGGTTAATGTATTATAAAGATGGAGGTATGTCCCTCTTTGGTTAATGTATTATAAAAGATGGAGTCCCTCTTTGGTTAATGGAATGTCTCTCTTTGGTTAATGTATTATAAAGATGGAGGTATGTCCCTCTTTGGTTAATGTATTATAAAGATGGAGGTATGTCCCTCTTTTTGTTAATGTATTATAAAGATGGAGGTATGTCCCTCTTTGGTTAATGTATTAAAGATGGAGGTATGTCCCTCTTTGGTTAATGTATTATAAAGATGGAGGTCCCTCTTTGGTTAATATATTATAAAATGGAGGTATGTCCCTTTTAATGTATTATAAAGTTAATCTCTCTTTGGTTATTATAAAGATGGAGGTATGTCTCTCTTTGGTTAATGTATTATAAAGATGGAGGTATGTCCTTTGGTTAATGTATTATAAAAATGGAGGTATGTCTTTTGGTTAATGTATTATAAAGATGGAGGTATGTCCTCTTTGGTTAATGTATGGAGGTATATGGAGGTATGTCCCTCTTTGGTTAATGTATTAAAAGATGGAGGTATGTCCCTCTTTGGTTAATGTATTATAAAGATGGAGGTATGTCTCTCTTTGGTTAATGTATTAAAAGATGGAGGTATGTCCCTCTTTGGTTAATGTATTATAAAGATGGAGGTATGTCCCTCTTTGGTTAATGTATTATAAAGATGGAGGTATGTCTCTCTTTGGTTAATGTATTATAAAGATGGAGGTATGTCTCTCTTTGGTTAATGTATTATAAAGATGGAGGTATGTCTCTTTGGTTAATGTTTATAAAGATGGAGGTATGTCCCTCTTTGGTTAATGTATTAAAAGATGGAGGTATGTATTATAAAGATGGAGGTATGTCTCTCTTTGGTTAATGTATTATAAAGATGGAGGTATGTCCCTCTTTGGTTAATGTATTATAAAGATGGAGGTATGTCCCTCTTTGGTTAATGTATTATTATAAAGATGGAGGTATGTCTCTTTTGGTTAATTAATTATAAAGATGGAGGTGTGTTTTTGGTTAATGTATTATAAAGAAGATGGAGGTAATGTATTATAAAAGATGGAGGTATGTCTCTCTTTGGTTAATTATTATAAAGATGGAATGTCTTTATTATAAAGATGGAGGTCCCTCTTTGGTTATGTCTGTCTCTTTGGTTAATGTATTATAAAGATGGAGGTATGTCCCTCTTTGGTTAATGTATTATAAAGATGGAGGTATGTCCCTCTTTGGTTAATGTATTATAAAGATGAGGTATGTCCCTCTTTGGTTAATGTATTATAAAGATGGAGGTATGTCCCTCTTTGGTTAATGTATTATAAAGATGGAGGTATGTCTCTTTTTTAATGTTAATGTATTATAAAGATGGAGGTATGTCTCTCTTTGGTTAATGTATTATAAAGATGGAGGTATGTCTGTCTTTGGTTAATGTATTATAAAGATGGAGGTATGTCTTTGGTTAATGTATTATAAAGATGGAGGTATGTCTCTTTGGTTAATGTTTATAAAGATGGTGGAGGTATGTCTGTCTTTGGTTAATATATTATAAAGATGGAGGTATGTTAATCTTTGGTTAATCTTTGGTTAATGTATTTTAAAGATGGAGGTATGTCTGTCTTTGGTTAATGTATTTTAAAGATGGAGGTATGTCTCTCTTTGGTTAATGTATTATAAAGATGGAGGTATGTCTCTCTTTGGTTAATGTATTATAAAGATGGAGGTATGTCCCTCTTTGGTTAATGTATTATAAAGATGGAGGTATGTCCCTCTTTGGTTAATGTATTATAAAGATGGAGGTATGTCCCTCTTTGGTTAATGTATTATAAAGATGGAGGTATGTCTCTCTTTGGTTAATGTATTATAAAGATGGAGGAGCTACATGGCTGCCGTCATTCGAGCGATTGCTCGTATGTATTCTGAATGATTCTGAATGTCAGATTCTACGAGAATACTTTGATTAGTTGGTGGAAGTAATTACACATGAATGAGCACAAATTTGTGAAAGAACAAAAGGAGTTTTTGCTAAGAATCAACTCAAAACATGACACAATGTAGGTTTAATGGTTTACTGTGCCAAACGGCACTCACCACTTTGCCGATGGCCTCCTTGGCCTTGTCCAGCTCCTGGCGTGCGCGGTCGATCAGGTTCTCGGCGTCGCGGACTCGGTGGCGAGCGCGGTCGGCCTGCGTGCCCGTGTCGTCCACCGTGCCGCGGATGTTCTGCAGACGGTTCCACTGAGTGGTCAGAGTGCTGTTGATGGCGTTCAGGCGATCCAGCAGGCCACGGTCCACGTCTGCAAGGGGTCAAAGGTCACTCGGGTTACTCGGATTTAACCACAGAATGTTAAAATAACGAACGAAACACGCTGAAGCTCCTTAAACCTGCATTATATCTGACTACCAGCAGGGGGAGACTCCTTAAACCTGCATTATATCTGACTACCAGCAGGGGGAGACTCCTTCAACCTGCATTATATCTGACTACCAGCAGGGGGAGACTCCTTAAACCTGCATTATATCTGACTACCAGCAGGGGGAGACTCCTTAAACCTGCATTATATCTGACTACCACAGGGGGAGACTCCTTCAACCTGCATTATATCTGACTACCACAGGTGGAGACTCCTTAAACCTGCATTATATCTGACTACCAGCAGGGGGAGACTCCTTAAACCTGCATTATATCTGACTACCACAGGGGGAGACTCCTTAAACCTGCATTATATCTGACTACCAGCAGGGGGAGACTCCTTAAACCTGCATTATATCTGACTACCAGCAGGGGGAGACTCCTTAAACCTGCATTATATCTGACTACCAAAGGGGGAGACTCCTTAAACCTGCGTTATATCTGACTACCAGCAGGGGGAGTCTCCAAAGAAGTCTGTTTCTGTAGAAGTCTGTGAGAAAATGAGCAAACTTCTCTCTTGACTTATTACCTCAGTAAACATTTTCATAATGAGTTCACAGTCTCAATAGCTAGTTTCAACGTTCTCTGGTTTATTGGCATTTCTTTAAACCAATCACAATCGTCTTGGGGGGAGCTAAGCGCCAGACGGAGCCACAGTGCTTCTGCTAAATAGCCTCATCCAGTCTTTTGTAAACAAACATTTTCACGTATGAATATGTTTGTGTTGCTACAGATTCATTGAATCCAGGCAGCTCCATGAAAGGGGAATGTCTCCGTTCAGGAATGTCTCACAAGTTGAGGTCTATTTTAATGTCCCCAGTGTTAGCATGGTTAGCATCGCTAAGCCTCTGTCCTGACTGACAGGTCCTAAAGCATCCCCTGCTTTATTGTCTGTTTAAAAATAAATGGGACTATCATTTACTTCTGGGATTGCTCCGGTGGTGCAGAAAATTCTGCCGGATGTCCCGTCCACTTCCTCTGTCTCTGTGTTGGGGTTCTAACCTCCG
>NC_041342.1:34099432-34104432 GCF_004354835.1 Perca flavescens
CTGGGAGATGTAGTCCATTGGGAGATGTAGTCCACTGGGAGATGTAGTCCACTGAGCGGTTTCACACTAAACTAAGTGGTCATATGACAAACCTGCGGCTAACGGAGACTTTTCGGTTGAAAAATTATCTTTTAAATTGACGAACATCATATTTGTAATCCATGGCTCAATTCAAACGGGATCAAAAAATGATTTGCTTCCTCCCCGTTCACTACCGTTCATATTTTTTCTGAGTTTAGGTCCCATGAGGTCCACCGGAAGGGGGCGGGACTTCGGCTCTCTATCAGGGAGGCAAAGTCCCGCCCCTTCCTGTGTGTCCACCGTGGGACTTTATTTTAGTAAAAATGTGTTTGGATCCCGTTTGAAATGATCCATGAATTACACACATGATGTTAGTCAGTTTAAAAGATAATTTAGCGAGTGAAGAAAGTGTGAGTTTGTGGTTAAACTGTTGAAGTATCAGACTGGGTAAACGCGTCATTAGAAAGACTCGTCAGCCCAAAAGTGTCTAAGTCACGTCTCTCTGAAGCTACGATGTCTGAGGGTCCTATCTCGCACCTGTTCAGGTGCATTCTGGGTGTGCTGGTCTTACAGGGAGGTGTGTTCAGGTGCATTCTGGGCGTGCTGGTCCTACAGGGAGGTGTGTTCAGGTGCATTCTGGGCGTGCTGGTCTTACAGGGAGGTGTGTTCAGGTGCATTCTGGGCGTGCTGGTCTTATAGGGAGGTGTGTTCAGGTGCATTCTGGGCGTGCTGGTCTTACAGGGAGGTGTGTTCAGGTGCATTCTGGGCGTGCTGGTCTTACAGGGAGGTGTGTTCAGGTGCATTCTGGGCGTGCTGGTCTTATAGGGAGGTGTGTTCAGGTGCATTCTGGGCGTGCTGGTCTTACAGGGAGGTGTGTTCAGGTGCATTCTGGGCGTGCTGGTCTTACAGGGAGGTGTGTTCAGGTGCATTCTGGGCGTGCTGGTCTTACAGGGAGGTGTGTTCAGGTGCATTCTGGGCGTGCTGGTCTTACAGGGAGGTGTGTTCAGGTGCATTCTGGAGCGTGCTGGTCTTACAGGGAGGTGTGTTCAGGTGCATTCTGGGCGTGCTGGTCTTACAGGGAGGTGTGTTCAGGTGCATTCTGGAGCGTGCTGGTCTTACAGGGAGGTGTGTTCAGGTGCATTGTGGAGCGTGCTGGTCTTACAGGGAGGTGTGTTCAGGTGCATTCTGGGGCGTGCTGGTCTTACAGGGAGGTGTATTCAGGTGCATTCTGGGCGTGCTGGTCTTACAGGGAGGTGTGTTCAGGTGCATTCTGGGCGTGCTGGTCTTACAGGGAGGTGTGTTCAGGTGCATTCTGGGTGTGCTGGTCTTACAGGGAGGTGTGTTCAGGTGCATTCTGGGCGTGCTGGTCTTACAGGGAGGTGTGTTCAGGTGCATTCTGGGTGTGCTGGTCTTACAGGGAGGTGTGTTCAGTAGGGGTGGGGGAAAAAATCAATACAGCATAGTATCGCGATATTTCTCATGGCAATACTGTATCGATACACAGTATCGATCTTTTATTATTTAAATTGCACATCAGAATTTAACTTTTTGGTAGTATAATAATAAAATCAATTGCTTATTCAGTCCACCAGATGGCGCTGTTTGTTTTCTGGTGAGGTCAGCGGGGTGACTGTCAGCGTGCAGGCGGATGTAGATAAAATAAACATGGCAGCGTCAGAGAAAGAAATCAGAAATGCACCATCTGCGTTTAAATCAAGTGTTTGGACTTTTTTCGGATTTTTTAACAAGGAGGGGACAACTGAGATGGACATGAGACATGGGATTTGCAAGGAGTGTCGTATGCAAATAAAATACTCAGGGAATACCACAAACATGAGGGCTCATCTCACACGCCACCATCCAGAGTTAGCGTTAGCCGAGGGCGGTAAAGCTAATGCTAAACCAGCTCCGCCCGAAAAACCAACCAACACTGGACACACTTAGCTTGACAAAGCTACCTCCCAATTCAGAGCGAGCTAAGAAAATAACTCAAGCCATCGCCTACTTCATGTGCAAAGACCTGCGTCCATACAACGTTGTGGAAAATGAAGGATTTTGTCACTTGCTAAAAACACGGAACCAAGGTACGTGACTCCGTCGCGCCGTTTTTGTAATCATTTTAATTGTAAAAAATACCTGTAGTAGCACAGCAGTGCATACCTGTTGGTATTACAGTCTAGTCCACCTTAATTAAAAATGCAAACAGTTCAGTTTGCCAGGTGTATACAACATTTATAACATATTCATTAAAGTGCTGGTTAGTTAGTCAGCTTGACAGTCACATTTTACAGCAATAAAATTCATGTGAGATGAACAAACAGATGTTGACAAAGTTTTCCTTTGGGGACATAATAATGAAGTTGGAAAAAAGGTAATAAATTGCAATATATTGCAGAATATCGCAATATGTTTAAAATCGCAATAATATCGTATCGTGACCTAAGTATCGTGATAATATCGTATCGTGGTACCTCTGGTGATTCCCACCCCTAGTGTTCAGGTGCATTCATTCTTGCCTTCCTTCTTTCTACTGTTTTTATTCAGTTTTATGACTATTTTTGACCTATTCTTGCCTTCCTTCCTTCTTTCTACTGTGTTTTTATTCTAAGTTTTTATGACTATTTTTGACCTATTGCCTTCCTTCTTTCTACTGTGTTTGTATTCGATTTTTATGACTATTTTTGACCTATTCTTGCCTTCCTTCCTTCTTTCTACTGTGTTTTTATTCTAAGTTTTTATGACTATTTTTGACCTATTGCCTTCCTTCTTTCTACTGTGTTTTTATTCAGTCTTTATGACTATTTTTGACCTATTCTTGCCTTCCTTCCTTCTTTCTACTGTGTTTTTATTCAGTCTTTATGACTATTTTTGACCTATTCTTGCCTTCCTTCCATCTTTCTACTGTGTTTTTATTCAATTTTTATGACTATTTTTGACCTATTCTTGCCTTCCTTCCTTCCACTGTGTTTTTATTCTAAGTTTTTATGACTATTTTTGACCTATTGCCTTCCTTCTTTCTACTGTGTTTTTATTCAGTTTTTATGACTATTTTTGACCTATTCTTGCCTTCCTTCCTTCTTTCTACTGTTTTTATTCTACGTTTTTATGACTATTTTTGACCTATTCTTGCCTTCCTTCCTTCTTTCTACTGTTTTTATTCAGTTTTTATGACTATTTCTGACCTATTCTTGCCTTCCTTCCTTCTTTCTACTGTTTTTATTCAGTTTTTATGACTATTTCTGACCTATTCTTGCCTTCCTTCCTTCTTTCTACTGTGTTTTTATTCCAAGTTTTTATGACTATTTTCAACCTACTCTTGCCTTCCTTCCTTCTTTCTACCATCTTTTTCCAAGTTTTTCTCTCCTTTCTCCATCAGTATTTAAATCTTTTCCAGGTCCAAGGCTGGTTGTTTAGTAAATCTATCTCTGACATCGCTGGATTCTTCCTCTTTATAGAGACTATTCGCGCTGGTCAGGGGTTACATGGCTTAAAAACACTGTTGAAAGGGGGACATTGTTGAGAAAATAGCTTGAGAACTACTGCTGTAAACTGACTGTAATTCAAACAGGATCAAGACATGCTTTTTGTCCCTCCCAGTTCACTACGGGACAGATAAACTACGGGACAGATAAGGTCCCGTGGGGGCCACAGGAAGGGGCGGGACTTGTCATGTTGGGAGGTTATTATGATGATGCTCACCGTTCGCAGCCGGCAGAGCTCTGCAGGTTGAAGAAGCCGGGCTGGCAGGCGCCGCAGTCTCGCTCCGCCACGTTGGGGAGACAGGGACACTGGCCGGTGACCTGGGAACAGCCGGTCTGCCGATCCACGGTGCCGAGCGGCGAGCATGAGCACGCTGAGGACACACACAAACAGCTTCACGCACTTTCCTCAAACAACTGGTAGTACATTTTAAGAAAAAGAAGTCGGAATATTTCAAGAAAAAAAGTCAGAATGTTTCAAGAAATAAAGTCGAATATTTCAAGGAAAAAATGTCTGAATATATTTCAAGAAAAAGAAAAGTCAATATTTCAAGAAATAAAGTCAAAATATTTCAAGAAATAAAGTTGAATATTTCAAGGAAAAGAAATCTGAATATATTTCAAGAAATAAAAGTCAGAATATTTCCAGAAATAAAGTCAGAATTTTTCAAGAAATAAAGTCAGAATTTTTCAAGAAATAAAGTCAGAATATTTCAATAAATAAAGTCTGAATATATTTCAAGAAATAAAGTCGAATATTTCAAGGAAAAAAAGTCAGAATATATTTCAAAAAATAAAGTCAGAATATTTCAAGAGAAAAAAGGTCAGAATATATAAAAAAAAAAGTCAGAATTCTTCATGAAAAAAAGTCAGAATATATTTCAAGAAATGAAAGTCAGAATATTTCAAGTAATAAAGTCAGAATTTTTCAAGAAATAAAGTCTGAATATATTTCAAGAAAAAAAGTCGAATATTTCAAGGAAAAAAAGTCTGAATATATTTCAAGAAATAAAGTCAAAATATTTCAAGAAATAAAGTCAAAATATTTCAAGAAATAAAGTCAGAATTCTTCAAGAAAAAAAGTCAGAATTTTTCACGAAAAAAAGTCAGAATTTTTCAAGAAATAAAGCCAGAATATATTTCAAGAAATAAAGTCTGAATATATTTCAAGAAATAAAGTCGAATATTTCAAGGAAAAAAAGTCTGAATATATTTCAAGAAATAAAGTCAAAATATTTCAAGAAAAACAGTCATAATATTTCAAGTAATAAAGTCAGAATTTTTCAAGAAAAACAGTCAGAATATTTCAAGTAATAAAGTCAGAATATTTCAAGTAATAAAGTCAGAATTTTTCAAGAAAAACAGTCAGAATATTTCAAGTAATAAAGTCAGAATTTTTAGGAAATAAAGTCAAAATATTTCAAGAAATAAAGTCTGAATATTTCTAGAAAAAAAAAGTCTGAATATTTCAAAACGTATTAAGTGATCTTTGGGTCTGTA
>NC_041342.1:34109432-34116932 GCF_004354835.1 Perca flavescens
TGCAAAGTGAGAACGTTTATGTTTAAAGTCGGCAAAGTGAGAACGTTTATGTTTAAAGTCGGCAAAGTGAGAACGTTTCTATATTTAAAGTCTGCAAAGTGAGAATGTTTATGTTTAAAGTCTGCAAAGTGAGAACGTTTATGTTTAAAGTCGGCAAAGTGAGAACGTTTCTATATTTAAAGTCTGCAAAGTGAGAACGTTTCTATATTTAAAGTCTGCAAAGTGAGAACGTTTATGTTTAAAGTCGGCAAAGTGAGAACGTTTCTATATTTAAAGTCTGCAAAGTGAGAACGTTTATGTTTAAAGTCTGCAAAGTGAGAACGTTTCTATATTTAAAGTCTGCAAAGTGAGAACGTTTATGTTTAAAGTCTGCAAAGTGAGAATGTTTCTATATTTAAAGTCTGCAAAGTGAGAAAGTTTCTATATTTAAAGTCTGCAAAGTGAGAATGTTTCTATATTTAAAGTCTGCAAAGTGAGAACGTTTATGTTTAAAGTCTGCAAAGTGATAACGTTTATGTTTCAAGTCTGCAAAGTGAGATCGTTTCTATATTTAAAGTCTGCAAAGTGAGAACGTTTATGTTTAAAGTCTGCAAAGTGAGAACGTTTGTATGTTTAAAGACTGCAAAGTGAGAACGTTTATGTTTAAAGTCTGCAAAGTGAGAACGTTTCTATATTTAAAGTCTGCAAAGTGAGAACGTTTATGTTTAAAGTCGGCAAAGTGAGAACGTTTCTATATTTAAAGTCTGCAAAGTGAGAACGTTTATGTTTAAAGTCTGCAAAGTGAGAACGTTTCTATATTTAAAGTCTGCAAAGTGAGAACGTTTATGTTTAAAGTCTGCAAAGTGAGAATGTTTCTATATTTAAAGTCTGCAAAGTGAGAAAGTTTCTATATTTAAAGTCTGCAAAGTGAGAATGTTTCTATATTTAAAGTCTGCAAAGTGAGAACGTTTATGTTTAAAGTCTGCAAAGTGATAACGTTTATGTTTCAAGTCTGCAAAGTGAGATCGTTTCTATATTTAAAGTCTGCAAAGTGAGAACGTTTATGTTTAAAGTCTGCAAAGTGAGAATGTTTCTATATTTAAAGTCTGCAAAGTGAGAACGTTTCTATGTTTAAAGTCTGCAAAGTGTGAACGTTTCTATATTTAAAGTCTGCAAAGTGAGAACGTTTATGTTTAAAGTCTGCAAAGTGAGAACGTTTATGTTTAAAGTCGGCAAAGTGAGAACGTTTCTATATTTAAAGTCTGCAAAGTGAGAACGTTTATGTTTAAAGTCGGCAAAGTGAGAACGTTTCTATATTTAAAGTCTGCAAAGTGAGAACGTTTATGTTTAAAGTCTACAAAGTGAGAACGTTTATGTTTAAAGACTGCAAAGTGAGAACGTTTATGTTTAAAGTCGGCAAAGTGAGAACGTTTCTATATTTAAAGTCTGCAAAGTGAGAACGTTTATGTTTAAAGTCTGCAAAGTGAGAACGTTTCTATATTTAAAGTCTGCAAAGTGAGAACGTTTATGTTTAAAGTCGGCAAAGTGAGAACGTTTCTATATTTAAAGTCTGCAAAGTGAGAACGTTTCTATATTTAAAGTCTGCAAAGTGAGAACGTTTATGTTTAGTCTGCAAAGTGAGAATGTTTCTATATTTAAAGTCTGCAAAGTGAGAACGTTTCTATATTTAAAGTCTGCAAAGTGAGAATGTTTCTATATTTAAAGTCTGCAAAGTGAGAACGTTTATGTTTAAAGTCTGCAAAGTGAGAACGTTTATGTTTAAAGTCTGCGAAGTGAGAACGTTTATGTTTAAAGTCTGCAAAGTGAGAACGTTTCTATATTTAAAGTCTGCAAAGTGAGAACGTTTCTATATTTAAAGTCTGCAAAGTGAGAACGTTTATGTTTATAGTCTTCAAAGTGAGAACGTTTATGTTTAAAGTCTGCAAAGTGAGAACGTTTGTATGTTTAAAGTCTGCAAAGTGAGAACGTTTATGTTTAAAGTCTGCAAAGTCAGAACGTTTCTATATTTAAAGTCTGCAAAGTGAGAACGTTTATGTTTAAAGTCTGCAAAGTGTGAACGTTTCTATATTTAAAGTCTGCAAAGTGAGAACGTTTATGTTTAAAGTCTGCAAAGTGAGAACGTTTCTATATTTAAAGTCTGCAAAGTGAGAACGTTTATGTTTAAAGTCTGCAAAGTGAGAACGTTTATGTTTAAAGTCTGCAAAGTGAGAATGTTTCTATATTTAAAGTCTGCAAAGTGAGAACGTTTATGTTTAAAGTCTGCAAAGTGAGAACGTTTCTATATTTAAAGTCTGCAAAGTGAGAATGTTTCTATATTTAAAGTCTGCAAAGTGAGAACGTTTCTATATTTAAAGTCTGCAAAGTGAGAATGTTTCTATATTTAAAGTCTGCAAAGTGAGAACGTTTATGTTTAAAGTCTGCAAAGTGATAATGTTTATGTTTTAAAAGTCTGCAAAGTGAGATCGTTTATATTTAAAGTCTGCAAAGTGAGAACGTTTATGTTTAAAGTCTGCAAAGTGAGAACGTTTGTATGTTTAAAGACTGCAAAGTGAGAACGTTTATGTTTAAAGTCTGCAAAGTGAGAATGTTTCTATATTTAAAGTCTGCAAAGTGAGAACGTTTCTATATTTAAAGTCTGCAAAGTGAAAATGTTTATGTTTAAAGTCTGCAAAGTGAGAACGTTTATGTTTAAAGTCTGCAAAGTGAAAATGTTTATGTTTAAAGTCTGCAAAAGTGAGAACGTTTCTATTTTAAAGTCTGCAAAGTGAGAACGTTTATGTTTAAAGTCTGCAAAGTGAGAACGTTTATGTTTAAAGTCTGCAAAGTGAGAACGTTTATGTTTAAAGTCTGCAAAGTGAGAACGTTTATGTTTAAAGTCTGCAAAGTGAGAACGTTTCTATATTTAAAGTCTGCAAAGTGAGAACGTTTATGTTTAAAGTCTGCAAAGTGAGAACGTTTCTATATTTAAAGTCTGCAAAGTGAGAACGTTTATGTTTAAAGTCTGCAAAGTGAGAACGTTTCTATATTTAAAGTCTGCAAAGTGAGAATGTTTCTATATTTAAAATCTGCAAAGTGAGAATGTTTATGTTTAAAGTCTGCGAAGTGAGAACGTTTATGTTTAAAGTCTGCAAAGTGAGAACGTTTCTATATTTAAAGTCTGCAAAGTGAGAACGTTTCTATATTTAAAGTCTGCAAAGTGAGAATGTTTATGTTTATAGTCTTCAAAGTGAGAACGTTTATGTTTAAAGTCTGCAAAGTGAGAACGTTTATGTTTAAAGTCTGCAAAGTGAGAACGTTTATGTTTAAAGTCTGCAAAGTCAGAACGTTTCTATATTTAAAGTCTCTGCAAATGTTTATGTTTAAAGTCTGCAAAATCAGAACGTTTATATTTTAAAAAGTCTGTTTAAAGTCTGAAAGTGTGAACGTTTCTATATTTAAAGTCTGCAAAGTGAGAACGTTTCTATATTTAAAGTCTGCAAAGTGAGAACGTTTCTATATTTAAAGTCTGCAAAGTGAGAACGTTTATGTTTATAGTCTTCAAAGTGAGAACGTTTATGTTTAAAGTCTGCAAAGTGAGAACGTTTGTATGTTTAAAGTCTGCAAAGTGAGAACGTTTATGTTTAAAGTCTGCAAAGTCAGAACGTTTCTATATTTAAAGTCTGCAAAGTGAAAATGTTTATGTTTAAAGTCTGCAAAGTCAGAACGTTTCTATATTTAAAGTCTGCAAAGTGAGAACGTTTATGTTTAAAGTCTGCAAAGTGTGAACGTTTCTATATTTAAAGTCTGCAAAGTGAGAACGTTTATGTTTAAAGTCTGCAAAGTGAGAACGTTTCTATATTTAAAGTCTGCAAAGTGAGAACGTTTATGTTTAAAGTCTGCAAAGTGAGAACGTTTATGTTTAAAGTCTGCAAAGTGAGAATGTTTCTATATTTAAAGTCTGCAAAGTGAGAACGTTTCTATATTTAAAGTCTGCAAAGTGAGAATGTTTCTATATTTAAAGTCTGCAAAGTGAGAACGTTTATGTTTAAAGTCTGCAAAGTGATAACGTTTATGTTTGAAGTCTGCAAAGTGAGATCGTTTCTATATTTAAAGTCTGCAAAGTGAGAACGTTTATGTTTAAAGTCTGCAAAGTGAGAACGTTTGTATGTTTAAAGACTGCAAAGTGAGAACGTTTATGTTTAAAGTCTGCAAAGTGAGAATGTTTCTATATTTAAAGTCTGCAAAGTGAGAACGTTTATGTTTAAAGTCTGCAAAGTGAAAATGTTTATGTTTAAAGTCTGATAAAGTGAGAACGTTTATGTTTAAAGTCTGCAAAGTGAGATCGTTTCTATATTTAAAGTCTGCAAAGTGAGAACGTTTCTATATTTAAAGTCTGCAAAGTGAAAATGTTTATGTTTAAAGTCTGCAAAGTGAGAACGTTTATGTTTAAAGTCTGCAAAGTGAGAACGTTTATGTTTAAAGTCTGCAAAGTGAGAACGTTTCTATATTTAAAGTCTGCAAAGTGAGAACGTTTATGTTTAAAGTCTGCAAAGTGAGAACGTTTATGTTTAAAGTCGGCAAAGTGAGAACGTTTCTATATTTAAAGTCTGCAAAGTGAGAACGTTTATGTTTAAAGTCTGCAAAGTGAGAATGTTTCTATATTTAAAGTCTGCAAAGTGAGAACGTTTCTATATTTAAAGTCTGCAAAGTGAGAATGTTTCTATATTTAAAGTCTGCAAAGTGAGAACGTTTATGTTTAAAGTCTGCGGCGTTTTATGTTTAAAGTCTGCAAAGTGAGAATGTTTCTATATTTAAAGTCTGCAAAGTGAGAACGTTTCTATATTTAAAGTCTGCAAAGTGAGAATGTTTCTATGTTTAAAGTCTTCAAAGTGAGAACGTTTATGTTTAAAGTCTGCAAAGTGAGAACGTTTATGTTTAAAGTCTGCAAAGTGAGAACGTTTATGTTTAAAGTCTGCAAAGTGAGAACGTTTATGTTTAAAGTCTGCAAAGTCAGAACGTTTCTATATTTAAAGTCTGCAAAGTGTTTATGTTTAAAGTCTGCAAAGTGAGAACGTTTATGTTTAAAGTCTGCAAAGTGAGAACGTTTATGTTTAAAGTCTGCAAAGTGAGAACGTTTATGTTTAAAGTCTGCAAAGTCAGAACGTTTCTATATTTAAAGTCTGCAAAGTGAAAATGTTTATGTTTAAAGTCTGCAAAGTCAGAACGTTTCTATATTTAAAGTCTGCAAAGTGAGAACGTTTATGTTTAAAGTCTGCAAAGTGTGAACGTTTCTATATTTAAAGTCTGCGAAGTGAGAACGTTTATGTTTAAAGTCTGCAAAGTGAGAACGTTTCTATATTTAAAGTCTGCAAAGTGAAAATGTTTATGTTTAAAGTCTGCAAAGTCAGAACGTTTCTATATTTAAAGTCTGCAAAGTGAGAACGTTTATGTTTAAAGTCTGCAAAGTGTGAACGTTTCTATATTTAAAGTCTGCAAAGTGAGACTGTTTATGTTTAAAGTCTGCAAAGTGAGAACGTTTATGTTTAAAGTGTTTTCTATAAAAGTCTGCAAAGTGAGAACGTTTCTATATTTAAAGTCTGCAAAGTGAGAACGTTTCTATATTTAAAGTCTGCAAAGTAAGAATGTTTATGTTTATAGTCTTCAAAGTGAGAACGTTTATGTTTAAAGTCTGCAAAGTGAGAACGTTTGTATGTTTAAAGACTGCAAAGTGAGAACGTTTATATGTTTAAAGTCTGCAAAGTGTGAACGTTTCTATATTTAAAGTCTGCAAAGTGAGACTGTTTATGTTTAAAGTCTGCAAAGTGAGAACGTTTATGTTTAAAGTCGGCAAAGTGAGAACGTTTCTATATTTAAAGTCTGCAAAGTGAGAACGTTTATGTTTAAAGTCGGCAAAGTGAGAACGTTTATGTTTAAAGTCGGCAAAGTGAGAACGTTTCTAAATTTAAAGTCTGCAAAGTGAGAACGTTTATGTTTAAAGTCGGCAAAGTGAGAACGTTTCTATATTTAAAGTCTGCAAAGTGAGAACGTTTATGTTTAAAGTCGGCAAAGTGAGAACGTTTCTATATTTAAAGTCTGCAAAGTGAGAACGTTTATGTTTAAAGTCTGCAAAGTGAGAACGTTTCTATATTTAAAGTCTGCAAAGTGAGAACGTTTATGTTTAAAGTTTGCAAAGTGAGAATGTTTCTATATTTAAAGTCTGCAAAGTGAGAACGTTTATGTTTAAAGTCGGCAAAGTGAGAACGTTTATGTTTAAAGTCGGCAAAGTGAGAACGTTTATGTTTAAAGTCGGCAAAGTGAGAACGTTTCTAAATTTAAAGTCTGCAAAGTGAGAACGTTTATGTTTAAAGTCGGCAAAGTGAGAACGTTTCTATATTTAAAGTCTGCAAAGTGAGAACGTTTATGTTTAAAGTCGGCAAAGTGAGAACGTTTCTATATTTAAAGTCTGCAAAGTGAGAACGTTTATGTTTAAAGTCTGCAAAGTGAGAACGTTTCTATATTTAAAGTCTGCAAAGTGAGAACGTTTATGTTTAAAGTTTGCAAAGTGAGAATGTTTCTATATTTAAAGTCTGCAAAGTGAGAACGTTTCTATATTTAAAGTCTGCAAAGTGAGAACGTTTATGTTTAAAGTCTGCAAAGTGAGAACGTTTGTATGTTTAAAGACTGCAAAGTGAGAACGTTTGTTTAAAGTCTGCAAAGTGAGAACGTTTATGTTTAAAGTCTGCAAAGTGAGATCGTTTCTATATTTAAAGTCTGCAAAGTGAGAACGTTTCTATATTTAAAGTCTGCAAAGTGAGAATGTTTCTATATTTAAAGTCTGCAAAGTGAGAATGTTTCTATATTTAAAGTCTGCAAAGTGAGAATGTTTCTATATTTAAAGTCTGCAAAGTGAGAACGTTTCTATATTTAAAGTCTGCAAAGTGAGAATGTTTCTATATTTAAAGTCTGCAAAGTGAGAACGTTTATGTTTAAAGTCGGCAAAGTGAGAACGTTTCTAAATTTAAAGTCTGCAAAGTGAGAACGTTTATGTTTAAAGTCGGCAAAGAGAGAACGTTTCTATATTTAAAGTCTGCAAAGTGAGAACGTTTATGTTTAAAGTCGGCAAAGTGAGAACGTTTCTATATTTAAAGTCTGCAAAGTGAGAACGTTTATGTTTAAAGTCTACAAAGTGAGAACGTTTCTATATTTAAAGTCTGCAAAGTGAGAACGTTTATGTTTAAAGTCTGCAAAGAGAGAACGTTTATGTTTAAAGTCTGCAAAGTGAGAATGTTTCTATATTTAAAGTCTGCAAAGTGAGAACGTTTCTATATTTAAAGTCTGCAAAGTGAGAATGTTTCTATATTTAAAGTCTGCAAAGTGAGAACGTTTATGTTTAAAGTCTGCAAAGTGAGAACGTTTGTATGTTTAAAGACTGCAAAGTGAGAACGTTTGTTTAAAGTCTGCAAAGTGAGAACGTTTATGTTTAAAGTCTGCAAAGTGAGATCGTTTCTATATTTAAAGTCT
>NC_041342.1:34136932-34159432 GCF_004354835.1 Perca flavescens
ATCAAAAAACCCCCCAAAAAACAGTTAGATTGTGAGCCACAGTGTTTGCCACAGAGCTGCTCTGATTGGCTGCTCCGCTCCCAGGTGAACCGACCAGGTAAATAACAGAGGAACGTACCTCCTTCCTTGGATAAATAAAAGGCTTATCCTTGTGTATCCTTGGTGTAAATAACTGTGTGCCGGAAACAAAAATAATGTCCATAATGCTATATGCTGCTCGCCTTTCCATGTTCACGTTTGGATTAAAGAACACTCTCCTACGAAAAACTTTTTGTCACTGCTACCATATGAAAGAAGGCATAATGTACTGGATGGAACTCTGGATACGTTTGTAAATGATTGGTCTCCCCTTAAAGATTATTTTGGCCATGAATGGCAAGCAATAACATGCACTAATATGGATTGAGAAGAAACAATAATCAATTATAATGTAATAATGTATTTAAATATGGTCTACGGTCTGTATAAAACCTGTGTAGAGAATTTAAGTAGTGCTGCCACCTCTTAGTCGATTAGTCGACTAAGAGGTGGTTTTGGTCTTAGTCGACTAAGATTTCTTTAGTCCATTAGTCATTTTTTATGCTTATTCATGCTTAATTACTCATTTCCAAGAAACTTCTGAGCACATTTATGGTAAACACAAGATTTAAAGTGGTGCTTTTGCAGGATTAATTGTGGAGAAACTCAGTTTTACAGATGGTTAATTAACTACATTTATATTGTGCTTTTCTAGTCTTAACCACCTCTCAAAGCTCACAGCTCTGTCAATTAAATCAACTAATCGATTAGTCGACAAAATCCTATAAGTGTTAGTCGACTAAGAACTTCTTTAGTCAAGGACAGCCCTAAATGTATGTATATCTGTATAAATATATATATAGGCGATGTCTGTGTGTACATGAAATACAAAATTTACACTGCTAACTAACCAAACGAAGGCGTAGTAGACCTGTAAGAACTACTTATTTGTTATTATTTGAGGTTTTTTTTTTTTTAAATTTATTTATTTTTCTGCTCTTTTGTTTTTCTATGTTCATGGTTTCTTGCCACTGTTGCAATAGCCACTGCTAATGCTTGCTCTTGAAGGAATTACTGTAATTGTTGGGGTTTTGGAATTTATAGAGTGTGGTCTAGACCTACTCTATCTGTAAAGTGTCTCGAGATTACTCTTGTTATGATTTGATACTATAAATAAAATTGAATTGAATGGTAAGAAGAAAAATGTGAAAATAAACAATAAAAAAATAAATAATGAAAGGTTTCATCTTGCAGCTCGGGACTCTTCCATGTTCTTCCGGTAGCCCTGTAATCCGCCAGGAATGCCGGGAATGCCGAGCTGTGTGATGGAAATCTGCTCCACATTTCAAACCGATTCAGGCAGCACACACACAGCAGCTTGTTTAACGCTGCCGTTGATGCCTGTCCAGACCTTTTTATTTCATTCTACAAGTGTAGGGAAACAGACCACACAGGGGACTCACAGAAACCACCAGACCAGGACCCAGACTGGCAGGGAAAATCTGCTTCGTCGGAGCTCAGTGCTGCTGAAACTTTTCGTTTTGTTCGAGGTGAATAACTCTGAGATTGAGTGGTCAAAAAAAACTAGAAAAACAACTTAAAAATGTTGTCATAAAGGGATCCTTCTCCTCTCCACTTTACAGAATATATATATATATATCTCCCTCTCTCTATCCCTCTCTCTCTCTCTCTCTCACTCTCTCTCCCTCCCTCTCTCCCTCCCTCTCTCTGTCTCTCTCTCTCCCTCTCTCTCTCCCTCTCTCTCTCGCCCTCTCTCTCCCTCCCTCTCTCTCTCTGTCTCACTCTCTCTCCCTCCCTCTCTCCCTCTCTCTCTCTGTCTCTCTCTCTCCCTCTCTCTCTCCCTCTCTCTCTCTCCCTCCCTCTCTCCACTCTCTCTCTCCCTCTGTCTCTCTCACTCCTTCTCTGTCTCTCTCTCTGTCTCTCCCTCCCTCTCTCTCTCCCTCTCCCTCTCTCTCTCTCCCTCTCCCCTCCCTCTCTCTCTCTTTCTCTCTCTCACTCCTTCTCTGTCTCTCTCTCCCTCCCTCTCTCTCCCTCTTTGTCTCTCTCTCCCTCACTCTCTCTCTCACTCTCTCTCCCTCTCTCACTCTTTGTCTCTCTCTCCTTCTCTCACTCTTTGTCTCTCTCTCCCTCTCTCACTCTTTGTCTCTCTCTCACTCTCTCTCTCTCTGTCTCTCCCCCTCTCTCTCACTCCCTCCTTCTCCCTCTCTCTGTCCCTCTCTCTCTCCCCCTCTCCCTCCGAGGCCTTCCTGTAGGCGATCACCCTGCCTGGCTTGACCCCGGCGCTTGTGGTTTATTTTCCAGCGTCATGACTCCCTAAAAAGAACCGACTCTAATCTTTTTCTACCTTCCTCCCACAGCGAAGTCCGAGATGGCGTAGTAGTAGGACTTTAGGACCTTGGGGTCGTTGAAAACCTCGTCTCCGAACGTGTTGAGCCTGTTCAGGGTCACTCTGATGTCGGTGGCCGTCACCCAGTCCTGAAAACAGACACATAATGGACCCAACGTTATAGAAACAGACACAGAATGGACCCAACGTTATAGAAACAGACACAGAATGGACCCAACGTTATAGAAACAGACACAGAATGGACCCAACGTTATAGAAACAGACACAGAATGGACCCAACGTTATCTAAACAGACACAGAATGGACCCAACGTTAGAGAAGCAGACACAGAATGGACCCAACGTTAGAGAATGGACCCAACGTTAGAGAAACAGACACAGAATGGACCCAACGTTAGAGAAGCAGTCACAGAATGGACCCAACGTTAGAGAAGCAGACACAGAATGGACCCAACGTTAGAGAAGCAGTCACAGAATGGACCCAACGTTAGAGAATGGACCCAACGTTAGAGAAACAGACACAGAATGGACCCAACGTTAGAGAAGCAGTCACAGAATGGACCCAACGTTAGAGAAACAGACACAGAATGGACACAACGTTGTAGTACAGACACAGAATGGACACAACCTTATAGAAACAGACACAGAATGGACACAAAGTTATAGAAATAGACACAGAATGGACACAACGTTGTAGAAACAGACACAGAATGGACACAACGTTGTAGAAACAGACACAGAATGGACACAACGTTGTAGAAATAGACAGAATGGACACGACCTTATAGAAACAGACACAGAATGGACACAAATTTATAGAAATAGACACAGAATGGACACAACGTTGTAGAAACAGACACAGAATGGACACAACGTCGTAGAAACAGACACAGAATGGACACAACCTTATAGAAACAGACACAGAATGGACACAACGTTATAGAAACAGACAGAGAATGGACACAAAGTTATAGAAATAGACACAGAATGGACACAAAGTTATAGAAATAGACACAGAATGGACACAACGTTGTAGAAACAGACATAGAATGGACACAACGTTGTAGAAACAGACACAGAATGGACACGACCTTATAGAAACAGACACAGAATGGACACAACGTTATAGAAACAGACACAGAATGGACACAAAGTTATAGAATTAGACACAGAATGGACACAAAGTTATAGAAATAGACACAGAATGGACAAACGTTATAGACAAAGACACAGAATGGACACAACGTTAAAGAAACAGACACAGAATGGACACAACGTTGTAGAAATAGACACAGAATGGACACAACGTTATAGAAACTGATACAACATGGACGCAACGTTATAGACAAGCTAGCGCGGACCACTGATTAGCTTACAACGCTAGTATTCGGGGCACAGGGAAAGTGAAAACAAAATCACTATTTTACACCACTAACAAGGCTCTAAATAGCACCGTACTTCCACGGTAACATAATGAGGGTCCCTAAATGTTAACAGAAGCATTGAGAACTTTGTAAGTGTACAGACTGTCTTTCTAAACTATCTTGTTTCTACTTTCCCTGTGCCCCAACTACTAGCGTTGTAAGCTAATCAGCGGCCCGCGCTAGCTTGTTTCAAGCTACAAACACATTCGATTAGCATGAAAACATATCCCAGAGAACGAAAGTGGGTTACACATCTGTTATTAACTCCTAGGTTCGTTTTGCGCCAGAATTGTCCTTTAAGAGGCTAAAAGCGTGTTTAAAACTTGCCCTGTTTCAGCCTCCTGGCTGCTAACGCTAGCAGGAGGATAACATGGTGTAGGCAGCACAGATTGTTTTTGTTTTTCTCGCTACTGACAGCTGTCCAAATTTCCAAACAACAGAGCTACGTGTTGAAATAGACCTTAATTCTCCTTTTAAGTAAGTATGTAAGGAGAAAGTTCTGTGGCGTCTCTGTAATGTTTAACATACGAAAGCTCACATATCGTTACCTTCCTAAAATAATTGCCTAAGTCATTTTTTCAGGTTTTTCGGAAAACACAAAACATAAAACTGCCTAAGTCACATGCTTGACATAGGCAATTATACTAAAGGTGTAGAATCACATGACCTGTTCAACTGAGGATTTAGGCAACAAAATCATTTTTGTTCAAAAATGATTTTTAGGCAATTATTTTAGGAAGGTGACGATATATCTGAATCAGTATCGGGAAGAAAAAACAAACGGTATTGGAACATCTCTAACGGATACTAATCTTTGCAGCGCTGCACACAGATGTGTGAAATATTCTGCAGAAATACATTACTTGAGTGGCTGAAACCTTGGCTCGGGATAGGTTTCAGTTCCGTGGGAAACACGGAAAGACCAGTGACGCAACACCAGAAACTCACTGTGACATTTTTATTTTCTTGGCATTAACGATACGAGAGCCAGATGGAAAGAATGGCTCAAGGACACCTGTTGTTGCAGCCTTCGCGGAGGAGGGTAAACGAAAGTTACTCAACATGCCGCTTGTGTGAAAAGGCTCATGGGAAAGTCAAGAGTGAGATAAGTTTGTTCCATATCGGCAGAAAGTTTTATCTGCCAGGAAGGTTTTTATTCTGCAGCTGGCAGAGGACAAACACAGAGTCTGAAGAAAAAGCAGCGCTGGGAGAAGTATTCAGATCCTTTACTGCAGTAAAAGTACTAATACCACACTGTAATGGCGTTTTTCCATTACACGGTACTAGGGCTGTGTATCGGCAAGAATCTGGCGATACAATACGTATCACAATACACGGGTCACGATTCAATATATTGCAATATATTTCGATACTGTGCGTAAGGCGATATTTCGAGATTTCTTTTTAAAGTATAATTTTAGAAAAACTAATATTTAAAAAAAAAAAAAAACATGATGTGCATAAAAGTCAAAGAAGTTTACTTTATGTAAACAATTCAGTACACAGAAAATCAAACTGCCAGTTTGGGATTGTGGTTCCCAGGTTCTTAGTGAGCTAATGTTGATATGCTAAAGTAGGCCAAAGGTCAGCCCTAGCTACGTTGTTAGCTTCTAGCAAAAAGTCCGGCACTGCTAGGCACTGTCAGGCACTAGAACGTAGTTATAGGAACAGTCCACTTCTAAACAGTTCTACTAACTACTCTCCCCCAAAACCGGTTTGGCCATTTGCATTCACACTGGCCAAGTGGCCATAGGGACTGACCTTTTGTTATTATAATTACAGCCGTCTAACCACCACTATGCAGAAAAGGGAACAGAGAAAAGACCATGCCCTGAAGTAGGAGCTGTGAGAGTTACAGGACCTGTGGCCAGAGGAACTGTATATAAGGCTATAGTGTTGTTTTTAACTTAATTTATAGGGACTATCAACCTGTCAGGGACTAAGGATGGAAATTAGACTTTGGCTATAATCCTGTATATTTTACATTATTCGAAATGTTCATTAATATACACTGTCCCTTTTTGAAATAAATAAACTTCAATTTACTGGAGTAAATACTTGCAATGAAAGCAAGTTTTGAGGGAAGAAATCTGCTCATAAAAGCGTCTCTGTCTCAGATAAATAGTTTGAATAATGTAGTGAACATCTATCCTCCCACTCAGGAAGACTTCTGCCTGCTCGTGTGACTTTTGCACGCCGATGTTAAATCCTCGTCTAACTGCTGGGAATGTGAAACAGATTTCTTCTGTCAGCTGAGACTCAGAGAGCGAGCACTTTTACTCAGGGGTTTAAAACAGGATGCTGACCTGTCAGAATACAGTGACCTCTTCTGCAACCCAAGTCCTTTTGTCTCGGTCAAAGAAAATCATGTTTTCAGTTCGGGTTTGTCTGTTTTGCAGAAAAACTACTGGGCTGATTTCCATGAAACTTGGTGGAAAGGTAAAGCACGAGCCAAGGAAGAAGCCATTACATTTTGGAGTGGATTTGAATCACGGGGCAGAAACAGTGTTGATGTATCGTTAGAAACATATGAAGATTATAGAAGACAACATGAGCCTCTTTCACCATAGGGTCTGATTGCAACAATTCTAAAGTCACGTTTTCAGTTTGGTTTCAGGATAACAGAAAAACTACTGGGCTGATTTTCATGAAACTTGGTGGAAAGGTAAAGCACGAGCCAAGGAAGAAGCCATTACATTTTGGAGTGGATTTGAATCACGGGGCAGAAACAGTGTTGATGTATCGGTAGAAACCATTAACTGTATAATATTAATGGACAGCGCATGTGTGACGTCACCCATTGGTTTGTGGAGATCGGCTATGAGTCGTCGAGTTTGCCGTTAAGGGCGCAGCCATCCTGGCTGGGGATGTGAGGATTTTAGACAAGAGGGAGGAGTGAGGAAGGAGAGAGGGAGGAAGTAGAGAGGGAGGAGTGAGGGAGGAGCCATAGACTGTTGGGCAACTCTGCTTACACTCTACGTTACGTTACACACTTTCACCGGCAATCTGGATGCAACTGCAGCTGTAAACTAGCATACATAATTTTGAGGTAAGATTTAGCTTCGCTAGTTTTAAAAAATATCTTTGTCCCATAGTTATATTACATATAAGACAGGCCGCAAGCTGTCAATCACATCATAGCGATGCGGCACGCCCTAAAACACCCTCCGCTTTATCGCCGATTTTAAAATCAACGAGACCATGATTCAAAAAATGAACATCACTCTGTGTTGCAGAAGACTTAAAACTAGCGATTGAGACCATAAACTCATTATGAAAATGCTTACTGAGGTAATAAATCAAGAGAGAAGTGGGTCACTTTCTCATTGACTTCTACAGAAACCGACCTCCTTTTGCAACCGCATGTGTCGCCCCCTGCTGGAATTCAGATATAATGCAGGTTTAAGGAGTCTCCCCCAGTAGGAAGTCAGATATAATGCAGGTTTAAGGAGTCTCCCCCTGCTGGTAGTCAGATATAATGCAGGTTTAAGGAGTCTCCCCCTGCTGGTAGTCAGATATAATGCAGGTTTAAGGAGTCTCCCCCTGCAGGAATTCAGATATAATGCAGGTTTAAGGAGTCTCCCCCTGCTGGTAGTCAGATATAATGCAGGTTTAATGAGTCTCCCCCTGCTGGTAGTCAGATATAATGCAGGTTTAAGGAGTCTCCCCCTGCTGGTAGTCAGATATAATGCAGGTTTAAGGAGTCTCCCCCTGCTGGTAGTCAGATATAATGCAGGTTTAAGGCGCTTCCGCATTTGCAGTACCTTGCCGAACCGGATGCATTGTCCATTAATATTAACAGTTCATGGCAGAAACATATGAACATTATAAAAAACAACATGAGCCTCTGTCGCCATACGAAACCTTACAGGTCACATGGCCTAGTGGAAACACTGCTCCAAACATCTGGTGAGTTCATGTTTTTCACGTGAAAAGTGGAGTCGTGTATCATAACCGCTTTTGGCCAAAATTTGGGGCACTCGTGCGGTTTGACTCAGTCCAGGTTGCGTTGGCAGAAAGGCTAAACAAGGTAACCCAGAGTTTCTTCTTCCCACCAACATCTTCCAGCTGTTCCTGGAGGAGTTCCCAGGCCAGATGGGATATTAATCTCCCCGAAAACGTCTAGCCCGGGAGTCACTTCCTAGCTTGGAAATCCTCCAGGAGGCATCCTAATCAGATCCTGAACTCCCTCCATCATCACCCACCCACCCACCCAGTCAGGCAAAAATCAAGAAAAAATACCACAGTAACTACAATAGTCAAGACCATTCAACATGGAAACAAAAATCATTAACAAAATAAAGAAATATATTACTATTACCCTCCTGTCTTGTTCAAAACATTGTGCATATTCAAAACATCACACGTTTGGGGATGGTTTTTTTAATATAAAAGACACGGAATCGCAAGAAATCACAACTATATTTTCTAGGATGGCTTTGGAACTTTTTTGCTCACTTGTTCAGGGCTTTATGTGGACCAAACTAAGTGAGAAGTAGAGGTGTGAATCTTCACTGATCACCCGATCCGATTATGATTATAATGTCAGCGATTTAATTCGATATCTCGATGCATCACGATGCATCATATCCAGGTTTCTATTAAAGCCATGTAGGATATTTAATCCATGTTTCTATTAAAGCCATGTAGGATATTTAATCCATGTTTCTATTAAAGCCATGTAGGATATTTAATTCATAGCTTTTCAAGCTTCAAAAACCAAACATTCTGCAGTGCTCTAATACTAAATAACTTGGATACATAAAACTATACAGCACTGAGCATATGGCACTTCCTGAATGTGCAAAAACATACCAGAATATGTAAACAGAAATGTGGTTAGGCCTACATTACATTATAAACAGAAATAATCGATTATGAGCCGGACAGCATCGTCCATGTCCACGTTTCCATGCATCGATTATTTGATTAATTTCAACACCTCTAGTGAGAAGGCTATATGAGACATGCAATAACACAGTCAAAGATATGTTACTTTTTCGATTAAAATAAAAGCATGTGAATAAACTCTACATGTCTGGCTCTTGATTTGATTCTCATTTCCCAGTGTGGCCCTTAGATGAACTGTATCTGATGATGGATATATCTAAGTGACTACCATACCTAAAGCCAGTAAGCCTATCATCAGTAGGGATTTATATTTGCTAATAAAATGTTAAGACTTTTAAATTTTAGAAAAAACGTCAACATTTTGCAATCATTTGAAGGCCCCCCAGCATTGACTCTTCGGACCCCCTAGGGGTCCCGGAAACCCTGCTTTAAGCACACGTTCTTGTTTTCTGTGCATGTTTTGAGCCCCTGAATGGATATTTTAAGTGGGTTCTTTAATATATTTTGTGGGGGGACAAATCTACTTTTTCTAAATATTTGGGGAGGGCGGGGGGGGGACATACCCTGCCCCCACACCCCGAAATCTACGCCTGTGTCTCCACATCAATTTGCATTTTATAGACTAGACAAGTAATGGAGGTAATAACAGCCCTAGATTAAAGCCAAGTAACTTGTAACAATGCTTGTTGACTACTGACTGAATATGCAGTAAAGTCAATAGCACAAAGTCCCATAAAATCGTTTAAAATGTGCTTCAGTAAATGTGCGTTCCCAGCCTGCTGGTCTGCTGCAGCTCAGCTGGATGTTTGGGATTCCCGGAGGAGTTTCTAACGTCAGGAAGAAGAAGAAGAAGAAGAAGAAGAAGAAGAAGAAGAAAACACGTCCGTGCACAGAGCTGCAGATGATTGATGGCAAACAAATGTTGTGTACAGTTTAAACAGCGTTGACTCAGCCGAGAACCTGCACGAGCTTCCTGCAGCTGCCGGATGCTCGGACGGACCATACGAGACGATTCTGCATGACTCATAAAGAGAGAGAGAGTTGGCGTTGGCGGAGGAAGCAGCTGCTACAACGTTCTCAACAATGACCATCCTTCATTACAGCCGAATGTCTGTCTACGAGCAGAAGGAGATATCTGCCGAAAACCATCAGACCAACTTCAGACTGCAGCTCCAGGCTACGTTCACACTGCTACGTTTTAATGACCCATTTTCAAAAAGTTTCTATATCAGAAATGATTGTTTCTTATAACCAAATTGTCCAAAAAAAAAACTACATGGATGGTCCCATACGACGCTCTTCACAAGTAAGATAAATGATCAGTTCAATACTTTCATTGAATTTGGGTGTTTTATTCAATTAGATTAGCCTGACAAGCCCAAGCCACACATCCAGATGTTGACGTCTTGGAACTCCCCATTGGTCAGGGCTTAATCTGAGGGGGCGGGATCAACGGTTGTCTTTCAAATTCCCCTCTGCACCAATAGATTCAACTTTAAACTCTGAACACATCTTCCCTTTTTTAAGAATGACTTCAGTGCCATTCTTTGTTCTTTTCTCAAAGAAAAGCTGAACTCCAAGTCTTCCAGAAGACCTCTGTTCACCAGCAGCAGCAGCAGCAGCCATAAGCCCCGCCCACCCGCTCTATGCACGATATAGGGGTGCACGATTCGGAAAATGTCACGATTCAATATAGATTTTCAGGCTTAAGATTTGATTCTGTAAATGTAGTTACTTTTCCCATGTGATTGCAGTAGACATGCAATCCCATTTTAAAATGTTATTTAAAAAAATATGAATCGATTTTTTGAATCGGTATTGTTCAGTTAATCCAAACAGTCCTTGTCCTGGTTTGAATCACATTTAAAATGGCTGTGAACAGTGTAATATAAATTAATAATGTGAGATCCACCAGTTTTAGTACTTTTACTGCAGTAGAGAACCTGAATACTTCCTCCATCTCTGTGAAAGTATTTATATAATATGCAGGCAGACACATAATCTCACAGAGACTTGACCCAGATTTATTTTCGGGCGTCACGAGCCCTAACGAACGGCACACAGCGCCAGAATAAAACGGAGTGACGGCTGGTTGTTAAGGTGGATCGGCGCTTGTTAAGGCGGTATGTCTCAGCTGCTGGTTATTTCCCACTCGGAGCCCGGAGAGATGACAGACAGCAGGAATGTCAGAGAGCAACAAATAGCCGTCTGACGCCTCCTAAAAAGAGAGCCGGCTTCGGTATAAATAGTTTCTTCCCGACAAGACAAATAAGGAAGTTTACAGCTGAGCTGCGGAGCTAAATCTGTTCGTCTCCATCACTTCTGCTGCATTACAACAAGTCTTGACTCACAGACAGCGAGGAACATCAGTGTTGTAACTAAAAGACAGCGCCTCACACGTTAGCAACTTACAACGTACAAAAAAGGGTCAAAAACGTCAGAAAATCAAGTCAAGAAGTTATGTAGGAACTGAGAAAATGTGCTCAGACCTCCGTGGGATCAGATACATACAGAAAAAGGGACAAAAGTGGGAAAAAAGCGACAAATATGTAGAAAAAAAAACATCAAAAATGTAGAAAAAAGCATAAAATGTAGAAAAATGCAACAAAAATGTAGAAAAATGTGACACAAATGTAGAAAAATGTGACACAAATGTAGAAAAAAGCGACAAATATGTAGAAAAAAGTGACAAAATGTACAAAAAAGTGACAAATATGTAGAAAAAAAACATCAAAAATGTACAAAAAAGCATAAAAAATAGAAAAAGTAGAAAAAAGCGAAAATGTAAAAAAAAAGTGGCAAAAATGTAGAAAAAAGCATAAAAAAAATAGAAAAAAGTAGAAAAAAGTGAAAAAATGTAGAAAAAAGTGAAGAAATGTAGAAAAAAGCGAGGGGGGGGAGATGGGGGATGGGGGAGGCACTAAATGTTTTCCAGACCGAGAACGTTACGCAAAAACGGAAAGACGAATGAAAACAGATTATTTCCAGTTACTCTGCAACAACCACAGAGAGTGAAGAAACACACTGAGGGGGAGGAAAGAGAGGGAGAACAGATGAGAGAGGGGAGGAAAAGAGAGGGAGAACAGATGAGAGAGGGGAGGAAAAGAGAGGGAGAGGGGAAGGAAAGATGGGGAGAAAAGAGGAGAGAGAGGGAGGAAAGAGAGGGAGAACAGAGGAGACAGGGGAGGAAAAGGGAGGGAGAACAGAGGAGAGAGGGAGAGGAAAGAGAGGGAGAACAGATGAGAGAGGGAGAGGAAAGAGAGGGAGAGGGGAAGGAAAGAGGGGGAGAAAAGAGGAGAGAGAAGGAGGAAAGAGAGGGAGAACAGAGGAGACAGGGGAGGAAAAGGGAGGGAGAACAGAGGATAGAGGGGGAGGAAAGAGAGGGAGAACAGATGAGAGAGGGAAGGAAAAGAGGGAGAACAGATGAGAGAGGGGAGGAAAGAGAGGGAGAGGGGAAGGAAAGAGGGGAGAAAAGAGGAGAGAGAGGGAGGAAAGAGAGGGAGGGAAAATAGGAGAGAGAGGGAGGAAAGAGAAGAGAGAGGGAGGAGAGAGAGGGAGGAAAGAGAAGAGAAAGGAAGTGGTCCAGCTGCCAGTCTGCTGTGGGAAATCTGGGGGCGTCGCCTAGCAACATGTCGCAAACCTTGGCAGCATCACCCCAGCAACCTGACCTGCAGAACGGCATGCTGGGAAACAGCAACCTGACCTGCAGAACGGCATGCTGGGAAACAGCTAACCTGACCTGCAGAACGGCATGCTGGGAAACAGCTAACCTGACCTGCAGAACGGCATGCTGGGAAACAGAAAAGTACCATCGCACTGCTGTGTAGCTTCAGGAGGCTCAGTCTTTCATTAACATATTAACATGTTAACATGTTAACATATTAACATGTTAATATGTTAACATATTAACATGTTAACATATTAACATATTAACATGTTAATATGTTAAAGATGAGTTTCTATACATGGGTTTCTCGGCAACGTCATCACTGCTTGCGCACGCAACCGGGGGGCACAAAGAAGACGTGTTTTGTGTAGCTAGCTAGCTAGCTAGCTAGTCAAAATGCCAAGGAGTTGTTGCGGAGTTAATTGTACAAACAGAGCCAGTGATGGGTGCCTGATGTTTAACATACCTAGGGGGAAGCATGCTTTTGCCAAAAACCGGCGGAGGTTATGGCTTCAGGCCATAAGAGGGGCAGATTGGGGTCATGTGCAAGAGTCAGGCTCCCATTGGATCAATCAGAAAAGTTGCAGCTTGTGGTTGTCCAGCTCAGTGATATCTACCTGTCAGGGCTGTGGTACTCGAGTCCGGACCATAGACAGTTAAAGGTCTGGATTTGAGTTAGCGCAACAGTGTTAGCCTAGCCTACTAGGTAAATATTACGACTGCCTTCGGAGTTTACTATATCTGCGTCCACGTTGCCAACATAGGACCTGTGGCGTTAGTGCTCCTTTTGTACATAACTTTATTGAATTAAATATTAAGCTTCGCTCCTCTGAGATGGGTGGGTTTTTGTTACGTTACATACAAAGCTAACTGGCTATAGTTAGCCTACATTAGCTAGCGGACATTAGCTAACGTTGCCGAGACAGTGGCAGTAGAGCTTCGGTGAGCTAACCAAGACAGTGTTGTCGCCCTCTCGCCCACAATCAACCTCTGCTGCTAAAAACAATCAACCTGCAGTGATGTTTTGAAACTAACATATCGTACCTTTTCCCAGAAATCCTGGCCATTATTTTAAGACATAAACCAACCATAAGGGTACACTCAGGAGTAACCCTGCTGCTAACACGGGCTATTACATTAGCCTAAAATGATAATTATAGCCATACATATCACAGTAACACTGCAAAATTAAAGACCGACAAACAGATCCAACTAAAATCATGTTTTATTGAGTCAGCAGTTATATACAAACAATAAGGAAAGCTTAAAGGAATACGCCACCAGAATGTATGTCGAAAGTCTAGCCGCGAGGTTTCCCCATTGGAATGAATGGCAAACAGAGCTATAGCTAGCTTCTCATAACGAGAGCTCTCCAGCTCACAAAAAATTATTAAATTGTATTCGGTCAAAAACGTTAGCTTTGTATGACCATAGAGTATATGTTATATAAATACCGGGACGAAATTCAAAGTGTAAATATAAGCAATGCATGTCGAAAGTCTAGCCGCGAGGTTTCCCCATTGGAATGAATGGCAAACAGAGCTATAGCTAGCTTCTCATAACGAGAGCTCTCCAGCTCACAAAAAATGATTAAAAAAACACCTGCAGGACGGGGCTGTTGTCGAAGTTGTACGCGCTGACACACACACACACACACACACACACACACACACACACAAGTCTGTATTACTATCTTTGTGGGGTAATGTCATTGACATAATGCATTATCACACCAAGGGCAAGACATGTAGAGTTTACTGATGTGCTTTTTTCATTTTTGTTGTTTTTGTTCCCACTTTTCTGTAAATTTGTTACTTTTTCCGACATTTTTGAAAATCTTTTGTCACATATTCATGCTTTGAATGTCCGGTAGTTTTTGCAGTTTAAAAAACACTTTCCTGTGTTTTTGGTTTTGGAGCACAACTAGGCAGGCCAAAATTTATTGTGAATCCAAATTGAAATACGGGCCGGATCTAAAACTGCAACGGGCCGGATTAGGCCCACGGGCCTTGAGTTTGACGAGTGTGATCTATACCCTTACCCTAACCTTAACCATCACAACTAAAGACACACACACACTTGTCTGTATTACTACCTTTGTGGGGACATGTCATTGACATAATGCATTCCCTAACCAGGGGTCACACACAAGGACCACTTGGCCTGTTCTAAAAATGAAAATTAGATATTGATATTATCTGTTTCCCACCTTGTTAAGTCATTATTGGGAGAAATCATTAACATGATCAGTGTCTTCACATAGATGAGTATCATTAATCATTAATAATAATATATAACTAAAGGCAAACCAAATTTGTTATTTCAGAAGAGTGTATCAAACTGGTAGCCCTTTGTGTGACTAATACCCATGAAGTAGCTCTCAACCCCTGCCCTATCACAACCTTAACCATCACAACTAAACACACACACACACACACACAGGTCTGTATTACTATCTTTGTGTGGACATGTCATTGACATAATGCATTCCCTAGACCCTTACCCTAACCTTAACCATCACAACTAAAGAGACACACACACACACACACACACACACACACACACACACACACACACACACAGGTCTGTATTACTATCTTTGTGGGGACATGTCATTGACATAATGCATTCCCTAGACCCTTACCCTAATCTTAACCATCACAACTAAAGACACACACACGCAGACACACACCCCCTCCTCCCCCCTCCCACCCACCTGCAGGACGGGGCTGTTGTCGAAGTTGTACGCGCTGGGCCGGCCCTCCAGCGTGGAGAAGGCCACGTTGCCCCCGGTGAGCGGCGAGATGTCGCTGAAGTCGTCGGTGCAGAGCGCCTGCTGCTCGTCCTCTCCGGTGCGGATGAAGCCGCGGCTGCTCTTCCTGTACGTCTTCTCGCAGGAGCCGCTGTAGTACTGGTAGGGCTCCCAGGGGCCCCCCGCGCGCCCCCGCTTGTAGATGGCGAAGCTCTCCGGCCGGCTGGTGTGGAACTTGAGACGCACGTAGGTGATGTCGAAGGCTTTGCCTGCAGACGGAGAGAACACACGAACATGTGTTTAATACGTGTGTGTGTGTGTGTGTGTGTGTGTGTGTGTGTGTGTGTGTGTGTGTGTGTGTGTGTGTGTGTGTGTTTCCCACAACCCAGGTCCCTCATTGCTTGCACCATACCTCAGAACATATCACTGAAACTCTGTCTCACATCCTAAATGGCTGCCATGCCTACAAAGGTATGTACATAGCACGTCATGACAGAATAGTAGATCTCATAGTGAAAGACATATCAAACCACTTCCCTCCCTCAGTAAGAATGTTCAAACATCATCAGGTAAAACCATCCATGTTCCCCCATTGCAGTAGTAATCCTAGTACTCTCTTACACCTGGTGGCCAACACACCAGCTGTAGTTATTATCAACGAGGAGTCCAGGGAGGTGCAGGTTTTAGAGGTAGGCTGCAGCTTTGATTCCAGCATGGACGAGTCTTTCTACACCAAGCTAGTTAAATACCAACCACTCCTAAACACCATCTCAGAGCTGGGCTATAGGTGCACACTACTAGTCTTCATATCTGGTAGCCTAGGAAACACACACAGGCTGGTAGTAAGAGGGCTGCAACAACTTGGGATGACCAAAAAGAGGCTAAACGGCTTGCAAAATACTGCGCCATATCTGCTATTATTGGCAGCCGCCACATATGGCGGAGACGCTGCTACTTATACCCTTAAGAACTGAGTATTGTGCTAGTTATACCCTTAAGAACTGAGTATTGTGCTATTTATACCCTTAAGAACTGAGTATTGTGCTACTTACATCCTCGTGATGTGAGTTTTGTGCTTGTTGAGTGATATTGTGAAAATATGCTGCGTGCCACTGGTCCATGAGTTGTGTCTTGTATTGTACTGCATCTGTAATATTTGTGTCCCTGTACTACTTTCCTTTATGTGGACATAAATAAATGGTCAAAATGTGTGTGTGTGTGTGTGTGTCTGTGTGTGTCTGTGTGTAGGTGATGTCGAAGGCTAGGCGAGAACACACAAATAATACAATCAGACACTCAGAAATCACTGATTCAGAAATCACTCAGTGCTTCAGATTCAGACACGTTCTTCTGAATCTGACTCTATGTGTGTGTGTGTGTGTGTGTCTGTCTTTCTCTGTGTGTGTCTTTGTATGTATGTGTGTGTGTGCGTTTGCATGTGTGGGTGTCTGTGTGTGTGTTTGCACGTGTGTGTGTGTGTGTGTGTGTGTGTGTGTGTGTGTGCACGTGTGTCTGTGTGTGTGTCTGTCTACGTGTGTGTCTTTCTGTGTGTATGTGTGTGTGTGTGTGTCTTTGTATGTGTGTGGGTTTGCGTGTGTGTGTTTTTGTGTGTGTGTTTGCACGTGTGTGAGTGTGTGTGTGTGTGTCTCTGTGTGTGTGTCATTACAAATAAAGTAATCTGTAACAACGTTACGCTAACGTTACAGTTGAAGCACTAGAAGGCCTTGAACTTCTGACGCTGCAGCTGCATTCACACGAACATCCGTGGTGATGGATTATTATTGTTATGTCTCGGCAGTAGGTTATTAAACCTCTGAAGCCGTAATGTTCCTGGAAACAAAGTAAAGCTGTCTGGACCGGAAGACAAGCAAGGTGACTGTAGTTTTTTATTTCAGTTTAGATTCCTTTGAGTTAGTTTGCTCTTATGAAGTTTGTCTTTGCAGACAACGCTGTTGTTTCCATGTTTGATGTGAATAATGTGAATAATAAGCTAGATTTTAAGCATTGAGCAGGAATTTAAAGTGTAGTAGGAACACGCTGAAGTCTGCTCTGTTAACTCCTTACACTCCAGTGTCTGCCGGTTGTTGACACTTTCTATACAATATGCAATAGCAGCAATCGGCAGAATGGCTATTATCCCACGTACTTATTCCGCCACATTTTTGTCCCACTACTAGTCACAGAGCGTTGCCAACACATGCACACAAAATACATCAAAACGTGTGTAATGATCGGGAATGGTGTGCTATGACTTTTCTAAGACATTTGCCGCGTGGTTTTCACGAAATCGGCAAAAGAAAATGCAGCGAAATTTCCCATAGACTTTAATGGGTAATCTTTGGGAAATCGCTTAACATCACTCAAAACAACCCCTCTTTGGGGCTATACTGTATCACCATACTTTAAGGTAGAAAAATAATTAAAAGTTTAAACCGAAGACAATACTTTGGCCTTTATTGGGCTGAATGGGCATTCTGATATCAAGCACGGTTTCTACCAAATCACAGTTTACGTATCGTCCAGTTTTCAGACCGGTTCAGATTTTCCAATGTGTGTGTATGGGGATGGAATGTCAAGAAGGGAGGATAGAGGGGGGAGCTGCAGTACGATTCTCTGAAATCTTTCCAAACAAATTGCTCTCTCCCCTACAGTTTTCACTCTTCATACATCATGGTTCGTCAAAATGTAGGAAATGTAGGAAAAACTTTGGAATCCACCGGACTTAAACTTTTGGCTCTGTTCATACCAACTGCCAATAAAAACAATGAAAACATATATATCTGGAAGGACTCAGATGGTTCCCTGTTTGTTACCTACTCTGTGTCCCATATGTTTGACACCACAAACATAAAAACCACATCAATGCGGTCGCCAGACTTTTATCTCTCTGGTTACAATAATATTTTTGCTGTTTGGACCCACCGTTTTTGAATTACAGAACAAACTTAAGAGGTATAATTATCATTAAATGGACATGGTTTGACCCATGGAAGACACTGTCTCCCCCTCCCTCCTCTACTCCCTCCAGAAAAACGTGATTATGCGATCGCATAATTCAACGCATAATCAGCCAAAGTCCGCATATTTATGTTGGGGCCGCATTGGAAATCACTTCTTTTTTTTCTCTTTTTCATCAAACAGCAGTTTTTGCAAGTTCCCGCAATTTCATAACATAAAATTGCAAAAATATCCCACATTTTCCATCGCATTTTTTAAGTAAACATTGCTGCATAATCAAGGATTTTTGCCCCACAACAATCACAAAAAAACTCTGCATTTTTCTGGAAGGACTGAAAAAAGTTCTTACACACACACACCACCTATCATGGAGACTTTCTTGGTAGGCCGTGTTGTCGTCTCTTTACAGGACATGTCAAACAGCAGATGTACTGTTAGCCAGTGTTATTCGAGTTAGGGCTGCACAAGTAATCAAATTTTAATCACGATCACTATTTTGGCTTCCCACCATCAAATTTGCGTGATTGAGCGATACTTAAAATGCGTCTTTCCGTTCATAGAACGCTCCTTATCAAAGTTTTTGCAAAGCCACTCTAGTGCTCCATAAACCACTGTCTGATCACGTGCCTCCGTGAGCCAATCAGAGTTGTTCCCTGCACCGCGCAGCTTAGTTTCTAGATGTAGACAGTCGCAGAGGACATCGGTCATCATAAGCCGGTCATGAGGTTTACCAGTTTACCAGTAAACGCAACATTTGTCCTGTTTTGTTTTTCAGACAACAGCAGGAACCATAGTGCTAGTTTGTGTCTTTTAGCTCGTAGCTTTAGCAGCAGACTGTTGTACGTCCCGCTGTTGGAATCCTCTACAATGAAATACAGTCACACTACACCGTTTAGCTGACAGCATTTTAGCCTCGTTTAATCCAGTTACTACTGTGGCTAACGGTAGGCTAACGTTACCTACTGTGTAACGTGTTATTTGTGTGTACTGTAGCTAGCTAATGGTAGGCTAACGTTACCTGCTGTGTAACTTGTTATTACTGTTTACTGTAGCTAATGGTGGGCTAACGTTACCTGCTGTGGAACTTGTTATTACTCTGTATTGTAGCTAATGGTGGGCTAACGTTACCTGCTGTGTAACTTGTTATTACTGTTTATTGTAGCTAATGGTAGGCTAACGTTACCTGCTGTGTAACTTGTTATTACTGTTTATTGTAGCTAATGGTGGGCTAACGTTACCTGCTGTGTAACTTGTTATTACTGTTTATTGTAGCTAATGGTAGGCTAACGTTACCTGCTGTGTAACTTGTTATTACTGTTTATTGTAGCTAATGGTAGGCTAACGTTACCTGCTGTGTAACATGTTATTACTGTTTACTGTAGCTAATGGTGGGCTAACGTTACCTGCTGTGTAACTTGTTATTACTCTGTATTGTAGCTAATGGTGGGCTAACGTTACCTGCTGTGTAACTTATTACTGTTTATTGTAGCTAATGGTAGGCTAACGTTACCTGCTGTCTAACTTGTTATTACTGTTTATTGTAGCTAATGTCTACGTTACCTGTGTGTAACGTGTTATTACTGTTTATTGTAGCTAATGGTAGGCTAACGTTACCTGCTGTTTAACGTGTTATTACTGTTTATTGTAGCTAATGGTAGGCTAACGTTACCTGCTGTGTAACTTGTTATTACTGTTTATTGTAGCTAATGGTAGGCTAACGTTACCTGCTGTGTAACGTGTTATTACTGTTTACTGTAGCTAATGGTGGGCTAACGTTACCTGCTGTGTAACTTGTTATTACTCTGTATTGTAGCTAATGGTGGGCTAACGTTACCTGCTGTGTAACTTGTTATTACTGTTTATTGTAGCTAATGGTAGGCTAACGTTACCTGCTGTGTAACTTGTTATTACTGTTTATTGTAGCTAATGGTAGGCTAACGTTACCTGCTGTGTAACGTGTTATTACTGTTTACTGTAGCTAATGGTGGGCTAACGTTACCTGCTGTGTAACTTGTTATTACTCTGTATTGTAGCTAATGGTGGGCTAACGTTACCTGCTGTGTAACTTGTTATTACTGTTTATTGTAGCTAATGGTAGGCTAACGTTACCTGCTGTGTAACTTGTTATTACTGTTTATTGTAGCTAATGGTAGGCTAACGTTACCTGCTGTGTAACGTGTTATTACTGTTTACTGTAACTAATGGTGGGCTAACGTTACCTGCTGTGTAACTTGTTATTACTCTGTATTGTAGCTAATGGTGGGCTAACGTTACCTGCTGTGTAACTTGTTATTACTGTTTATTGTAGCTAATGGTAGGCTAACGTTACCTGCTGTGTAACTTGTTATTACTGTTTATTGTAGCTAATGGTGGGCTAACGTTACCTGCTGTGTAACGTGTTATTACTGTTTATTGTAGCTAATGGTAGGCTAACGTTACCTGCTGTTTAACGTGTTATTACTGTTTATTGTAGCTAATGGTGGGCTAACGTTACCTGCTGTGTAACTTGTTATTACTCTGTATTGTAGCTAATGGTGGGCTAACGTTACCTGCTGTGTAACTTGTTATTACTGTTTATTGTAGCTAATGGTGGGCTAACGTTACCTGTTGTGTAACTTGTTATTACTGTTTATTGTAGCTAATGGTAGGCTAACGTTACCTGCTGTGTAACTTGTTATTACTGGTTATTGTAGCTACCGGTAGGCTAACGTTACCTGCTGTGTAACTTGTTATTACTGGTTATTGTAGCTACCGGTAGGCTAATGTTACCTGCTGTGTAACGTGTTATTAGTGTTAACTAGCGTGACATGCAGCGATGTTTATCTTGCCTCTAACGTGGGTTTCGGAGCATCAGAGCACAAAGCAGACATGTAAGTAGCAGTGTTATGATCCACCGAAAACCGCGTTGCTATTTCGTCCGGTAGATACCTTACGGCAAACGTGCATGTATGGAAAGCGATCGCACAACAGCTGAAATGGCTCCTTCACAGTATCCTTCAATAAAGGAGGAATGTAGCACAATATGGATGTAAAAACAGTTATAATTAGCCTATTGTGACAATAAAATTTGTTTTGGTTAAAATCAACAAATAATCTTGATAATTAATCGTGATCTCAACATTGATCAAAATAATCGTGATTATCATTTTGGCCATAATCATGCAGCCCTAATTCGAGTGTGTACCAAGTAGTAGATACACTGTCAAAATATCCTGCAGAATTTTCTAGTTTCTGTTCTACAATTGTGTCGCTTTCCAACTTTTTTTACCCTTTTTTTTAACCAAACATTAACCCCTAGACCATTGTTTCTCAAATGGGGGTATGTGTACTTCAGGGGGTACTTTGGAGTACTTCAGGGGGTACGTGAGATATTTAACAAAATGTTTAATAGTTACAGGGTTGTTGTCAAGAACATCTTTCCTCTTTATGGAGAATGTTTTGTTTTATTTTCTACCAAAAATGTGACATTTGTGTCTCCTTCTTTGGACCTAACTATCCTTCCTTCTACTGTGCTTATACTATTTAAATTTTTGAAGTTTTTGATACTATTTCAACCTATTCTTGCCTGCCTTCCTTCCTTCTTTTTTTCCAATGTTTTGTCTTTTTTACAGTTTTTTACATTTTTTGTCTCCTTTTTCTCCAGTTTCCAGTTCCAAGGTGCTGTAGTTTAGTAAATCTATCTCTGACAGCGCTTTACTGGTCCTCTTTACAGTATACAGTTATTTTTCAACCGAAAATGATCAGCGCTGGTCAGAGGGTACTCGGCTTAAAGAGACAATTCAAAAGGGGGAACATTATTGAAAAAAGTTAGAGAACCACGGCCCTAGACAGATTAAAGGCTGAAGTGCAGTAGGGACTCCTGACACTCGAGTGGATTTCACATCTCTTTCCTACGATGTTGTTGCTTTTTGTTGTCCCTTCTTTCAAATTTTTGTCACTTTTGACCCTTTTATAAATCACACATTATTGGTGCGTTCTTTTTGTCCACCGAAGTCAATCTACGAGTCCTTTTCCGGAGTTACGAACCGGAAGTTGCAAAAAGAACGCCCCCAGTCGTATATATACGACTCGTCAAGTCGTCTGAACTCAGAGGACCCCGAGTTCACTTTCAAAGATGGCTACGTCATGCATCACACGTAGTAAACATTGTGGTTTTCTACAATTTTTAGCACTTTTGTCGTTGTTGTAACCAAATGAAGAAGTCGTACACATAGTACTGTATACTGCTACCTATAGACATGTCTCTACAGTCTTATTAGGAGTTAAACATAGCACTGTATACTGCTACCTATAGGCATGTCTCTACAGTCTTATTAGGAGTTAAACATAGTGCTGTATACTACTACCTATAGACATGTCTCTACAGTCTTATTAGGAGTTAAACATAGTGCTGTATACTGCTACCTATAGACATGTCTCTACAGTCTTATTAGGAGTTAAACATAGTGCTGTATACTGCTACC
>NC_041342.1:34164432-34181932 GCF_004354835.1 Perca flavescens
AATGAATAAATAATAAACAGGTTTCTTCACCTGGTGTTCAAATAACAATAAAATGTAAACATAAATACTGTATAACAACAGGAGTACCTTTTTTGAAATCAAAGCTCCATAAAGGTTTGTTTTAGTTTTTTCCAACGTTTTAAATTGTTAAATTTTTCTTCTACACATTTTCAGCGCTTATTTCTAAATCCCATATTTTCTGATATAGGGCTGGGCGATATAGAGAAAATCAGATATCACGATATTCTTGACCAAATACCTCGATATCGATATTGCGGCGATATATTCTAGAGTTGACATTTGGTGCTTTCGCAAAATATCTTCACGCTAAATAATCATTAATAATAAAACAGCTACAACAGTCTGGTAAGGTCAGAAAAGTACACCACTTCACTGTAACGCAGCCTTTAAAACCAGGAAAAGACACTTATGTCATATCACGATATTACGATATCCAAAATCTAAGACGATATGTAGTCTTATATCACGATATCGATATAATATCGATATATCGCCCAGCCCTACTACAAAGGGATCACCTCTTGTTAGCAAGAGATGATCTACTTACTCTGCCACCAGGGCACTCAGGTCCACAACCCAACAACTCCTCGTCATCCCAAAAAAAACAAAACAAATGGGACCGAGCCTTCTCTGTAGTAGCCCCCAAACTCTGGAATCCCCTCCCACCCCAGATCAAATCATGTAATACAATTGCTAGTTTTAAATCAAATCTGAAGACGCATTTTTATTCTCTTGCTTTTAACTCTCCTTGATTCCTGAATTTTTTTTTTTTTTTTTGCCTCAAACATTGTTCCTTTGTTGTTTTATTCTATGTTACATTATAAATTCTTTCTTTGCCTATTTATATTCATGTATATAAATACGATTATGTATTTTTTAAAGGCATATTGTCTCTGCCTTCCCTGCTCTACCTGTAAAGCACTTTGGGTCAACAGTTGTTCGTTTAAATGTGCTGTACAAATAAAATGACTTGACTACACTGACCTTTGACAGAGAATAACTTTACATCTGAAGCGTTTAAAGACTCTATTTATCCGTTGTTTATTTCTAAAGAAACACAACAATGTATAAAAGGCTCCATTACCTCGTAGCTCACGTTATGGCTCCGTAGCAGAACGCTTTTATAACAATAGGCTAACGATTGGGTCATAACCACGAGACTTACTGTCACACAGTAGAGGAATTACCGTATAGTACAGGAGAAGCTCACAGGCAGTTTGGACTTCCATTATCTGTTTAGGTTTAATTACTAATGTTAACTAGCATGTTAGTGATCAGTAATTACTAATGTTAACTAGCATGTTAGTGATCAGTAATTACTAATGTTAACTATCATGTTAGTGATCAGTAATTACTAATGTTAACTAGTATGTTAGTGATCAGTAATTAGCCTGTGTCTATGTTATCTCCTTACATATACCTACACTCTCCGTCTCTGTGAGATTGGGAATGATTGAGATTTCTCTCTCACAGCTACCAGAAGACTTCACACTTTCAGACACGTTGCTCACGTCACATCTACGTCTTCAAGCTCAGCTGGAGGCTGCTCAGTAACACTCAGCCAGCACCGGGAAAGAGACTTCTGATATCCTCCACTGGTCTCAGACCAGAGACACGGGGTCTGCTGCAGAAGATAGAGGCTCCGTCCTTACAAACCAACCGGGCTCGCTAATCATTCATTCCCACCAGCATTACACTACTAAATAAATTAGGGAAAATAACTTGATCTAGGGCTCGTGTGTGTCTCTCTGTGTGTGTGTGTGTGTGTGTGTGTGTGTGTGTGTCTGTGTGTGTGTGTGTGTGTGTGCGTGTCTCTGTGTGTGTGTGTGTGTGTGTGTGTGTGTGTGTGTGTGTGTGTGTGTGTGTGTGTGTGTGTGTGTGTGTGTGTGTGTGGCTAACGTGGAGCGCTGACCTCCGAGAGACTCTCCCCAGGGGTCCCGGGACGGGTCTGGACAGGAAGACAGCCGCGAGGCGTTCAGGGGAAGGAGAGAGAGGTAGAGAGAGACCGAGAGAGACAGAGAGAGAGAGGGGGGGGAGAGAGAGAGAGAGGGGGGGGGGAGAGAGAGAGAGGGGAGAGAGAGAGAGAGAGAGAGAGAGAGAGAGAGGGGGGGGAGAGAGAGAGAGAGGGAAAGAGAGACAGAGAGAGAGAGAGACAGAGAGAGAGAGAGAGGGGGGAGAGAGAGAGGGGGGGGAGAGAGAGAGGGGGGGAGAGAGAGAGAGAGACAGAGAGAGAGAGGGAAAGAGAGACAGAGAGAGAGAGAGACAGAGAGAGAGAGAGGGGGGGAGAGAGAGAGAGGGGGGGGGAGAGAGAGGGAAAGAGAGACAGAGAGAGAGAGAGACAGAGAGAGAGAGAGAGAGAGAGAGAGGGGAAAGAGAGACAGAGAGAGAGAGAGAGAGAGAGAGAGAGAGAGGGGGGGGAGAGAGAGAGGGGGGGAGAGAGAGAGAGAGAGGGGGAGAGAGAGAGGGAAAGAGAGACAGAGAGAGAGAGAGAGAGAGAGAGAGAGAGAGAGAGAGGGGGGAGAGAGAGAGAGAGAGAGGGGGAGAGAGAGAGAGAGGGGGGAGAGAGAGAGAGACAGAGAGAGGGAAAGAGAGACAGAGAGAAAGAGAGAGAGAGGGGGCTGCTGGGAGTTTTTCCTGCCCAGATATGGAAGCCATGAGCGAGCAGTGTCATGTGACCTCTGACCCCGACCACGGAGAATCAACTCGTGACATCATCTTTCTCATCTAACTCTTCTTCTTCTTCTCGTTCGGTTTTCATTGAGAGAAAACCGAGAGCCTGACGTCTGCAGCTGGGAGGCTCTTAACAGAAGAAGAAGAGGGAACTCGAGTCTCGTCTCATCTAATCAGGACTTTTAGCGTGTATAGAGCCAGCATATCTCCACCAGACTCCATGTAAATAATCAGGACTTTTAGTGTGTATAGAGCCAGCATATCTCCACCAGACTCCATGTAAATAATCAGGACTTTTAGCGTGTATAGAGTCAGCATATCTCCACCAGACTCCATGTAAATAATCAGGACTTTTAGCGTGTATAGAGCCAGCATATCTCCACCAGACTCCATGTAAATAATCAGGACTTTTAGCGTGTATAGAGCCAGCATATCTCCACCAGACTCCATGTAAATAATCAGGACTTTTAGCGTGTATAGAGCCAGCATATTTCCACCAGACTCCATGTAAATAATCAGGACTTTTAGCGTGTATAGAGCCAGCATATCTCCACCAGACTCCATGTAAATAAACAGGACTTTTAGCGTGTATAGAGCCAGCATATCTCCACCAGACTCCATGTAAATAATCAGGACTTTTAGCGTGTATAGAGCCAGCATATCTCCACCAGACTCCATGTAAATAAACAGGACTTTTAGCGTGTATAGAGCCAGCATATCTCCACCAGACTCCATGTAAATAATCAGGACTTTTAGCGTGTATAGAGCCAGCAAACAGAGAGCCTGACGTCTGCAGCTGCCAGTCTCTTAACAGAACAAGAAGAGGGAACTCGAGTCTTGTCTTGTCTCTCCGTCCTCGCCGTCCGTCCATCATCAGACCCACAAAGCGCCGTTACCGCGAGCGTGTCCAGACTCGCCAGGAGGACCAAAACCTCTGCAGACCAGACGCTCATTTAACCCGCTGAACAAGAGCTTGATCACACAAGAGATCCAGCAACACAAAATGGACAAAAAAATTAAATTAAATACGGCTGATTAACTAAGTCAGAAAGACTCAAATAATCATCAAATATTCCCGTCCCGTGTTTCCATCCAGAGTACAGCTGTAATCGGGAATTAAAAGTTCGGACCGACAAGGCCCCGAGCCCGACAGAATTCGGCCCGAGCCTGACAACTACATTTTTACTTTGTTAGTACTTTTTGGGGGCATGTCTGACTTTATTAGTTAGGAAAGCTGAGATATGAAAGAGGAGAGTGGACAGACAGACAGACAGACAGACCTCTTTTGCCAAGAATGAGTAATTTATAAATTTTTTAACATCATTTATTCATGACTAACGGAGGCTACGTACGTCTATTAGGCAACAAAAAGTCAGGAAAAAAAGCGCGAAAACGTCAAAAAAGACAACAAAAAGTCGAAAAGGCCGATAAAAGCAAAACAAACTTCACTCGCCTACAGTCAGACTTATACAGAAAGACAAAATATGAAACTAAAACGTCAAACAGAGGAACGAAAGTAAAAAAATAAACTGCAAGTCAGGAAAAAACGACTAAAACGTCAAAAAAAGTCTGAAAAACACACCTAAAACGCCAAAAAAAGGATACAGAAAGTCAAAATGGCACCTAAAACGTAAAAAAAGTCAGACAACTGAACCTAAAATGTTAAAAAAAAAGACCACAAAAAGTCAAAAAAAGCACCTAGAAAGTCAAAAAAGGGTACAAAAAGTCGACAAAAGCACCTAAAATGTAAAAAAAGTCAGACCACCGCACCTAAAAAGTAAAAAAAAGTACCTAGAACATCAAAAAATGTCAGACAACCGCACCTAAAATGTCCAAAACAGACCACAAAATGTCGGAAAAAAGCGCCTAAAACGTTGGCTTCAGTGGCGTTCAGTCCAACTGAAGTCAGATATGAATCCTGTGTAAATGTTTGGATCACGTGGACGTTTAATAATAATAATAATAATAATAATAATAATAATAACTTGAGTAGCAAGCAGTTTAATAACAGCTGGAGGGCAGAATCACAGACAGTCAGTCGCTATGAATCATGGGTAAATGTTTGGATCCTGCTAGCTGCTCTCCATATAAAGAGCTGCTTGTTACAGAAGCAGATGTTTGTCTTCAGACAGATTAGGATGAGGGAGGAAGACATCAGTCAGCCTGCTGTCCTTCACGATGGAGGACAGCAGCTTTTAAGACTCCATGTAAATAATCAGGACTTTTAGCGTGTATAGAGCCAGCATATCTCCACCAGACTCCATGTAAATAATCAGGACTTTTAGCGTGTATAGAATCAGCATATCTCCACCAGACTCCATGTAAATAATCAGGACTTTTAGCGTGTATAGAGCCAGCATATCTCCACCAGACTCCATGTAAATAATCAGGACTTTTAGTGTGTATAGAGCCAGCATATCTCCACCAGAGTCCATGTAAATAACCAGGACTTTTAGCGTGGATAGAACCAGCATATCTCCACCAGACTCCATGTAAATAATCAGGACTTTTAGCGTGTATAGAGCCAGCATATTTCCACCAGACTCCATGTAGATAATCAGGACTTTTAGCGTGTATAGAGCCAGCATATCTCCACCAGACTCCATGTAAATAATCAGGAATTTTAGTGTGTATAGAGCCAGCATATCTCCACCAGAGTCCATGTAAATAACCAGGACTTTTAGCGTGTATAGAACCAGCATATCTCCACCAGACTCCATGTAAATAATCAGGACTTTTAGCGTGTATAGAGCCAGCATATTTCCACCAGACTCCATGTAAATAATCAGGACTTTTAGCGTGTATAGAGCCGGCATATCTCCACATGTAAATGAGTGAATTAAGGGTTTATTTCAACCAAACCAGAGTGGTGATTGTTGGAACAGTGGAAAGATGAACCAAGACAGCTTTTGGTATTTTTATTTAGTTTCTGTTCATTTTGAATGCAATGTGTTTTACGATGATAAAAGTCCTGATTATTTACATGGAGTCTGGTGTAGTTTGGTGATGGTGATTTCGGAGCCGTTTCATGTTAAACTAAAAGGATCTTACTCTTTAACTTAAAGGTCTATCTCTGTAGGGATCCATCCCATAATTTTGTCAGAACTTTTAGTTTGTTTTTTAAAGTACATTCCTGTGAATCCTCTTCCAGCCGTTGGAGCGGAGCCTCTGGGTCGGCCTGAGGGTTAGGGTGGGGGTGATTTGGGGGGTGGGGGTGGTGTGGGTACAGTTACAGTGGAGGAGGAGCAGGATGAAGGTCCCTGAACGCCTCGCAGCACGCTCCAATTAAATTTCCTCCCATGAGCTCATCGCATTCTTCTCCGGACGAAAAACAACGGGCTGCTTTGACTTCTGAACGCGTGGGTGGGACGGAGCGGAGAGGTCAAAGGTCACTGGGTTTACACACACACACACACACACACACACACACACACACACACACACACACACACTTCAGTAATCTGATTACTCTGAGCTCAGGGGGAAGCAGGTTGAGTCCTTGAGTCGAAAAAAAAGTGACAAAAAGTTGAAAAAAAAAAAGGAGAAACGAGCAACTAAAAACGTCATAAAAGTCGAAGAAAACGACAAAAGAAAATGATTTTTTAAAAAAAAGTCTCCGAAAGGTGGGCGCCTGGGTAGCTCGCCTGGTATAGCGCGCGCCCATATACAGTGCCCTCCACAATTATTGGGACCCCTGTTTAAGATGGGGTCACGGACTTCTATAAATTCTCCTTTTTTTTTTAAACAACATAGAACCCAAATGCAAAAAAAGAGAAAAATCCAACCTTTTATTTAAGTACATTACTTTGGTGGTAAAAAAGAAATCACACATTTAGAAAAACACAACTTGAAATCATGTGTCCCCCAATTATTGGCACCCCTAACAATTCAGCTGAAAAATTTCATTGATTTTTTTTTAAATATATTTTTCTGTAGTTGCTAAAGTTGGGTATCTAGGATCTTTTAAATAGTAATTCATGACTTCCTGTTTCCCTGGGGTATAAATATGACGTGACACAGAGTCCTAATTCTCTTACCCATTTGTCAACATGGCGAAGACAAGAGAACACACAATTCAAGTAAGGCAGATGTGTGTCGACTAGGGCTGCAACTAACGATTATTTTAATAATCGATTAATCTGTCGATTATTTTTTCGATTAATCGATGAATCTGATTAAAAAAAACAAAAAACATTAATTTACATCCACTCAATACATACATATTTGTTGTTTTAGTTAATAGTTGTGTAAAGATAAGTAACCCAAATAGCAGATACAGACAAGACACACACACACACACTTATTACATACTTATAAATTATTACCATCATTGTAGTAAGTGCAAGTTAAGTTCATTTATACAACACACACTAATATATTTGTCAACAATAACTGATATGGGACAAAGCACATAATATATACATGACAACAGATTGAAAAATGAATGGGCCAAAAAAGGCGAGTGAATAAAACCGTGTCTTTAGTCTTGTAAACTATTATTACCGAGCTAACGCTAGCTTGTCATGCTAGTCAGCTGGATAACGAGTAAACAGCAGCACCAGAAGAGCTCCTGGAGGGACGGTACGTTCCTCCCTTCAGACCGGAACAGAAGGAGGATAGTGTAGTGACTTTACCCTGCTGTTGAACTCCCTTCCTCCTCATCAAGGACTCCAACATGTTTACGTTTTAGGTGCTGACTCATCACCGCGGTGCGCCCGTGCCATGCCGTGTCGCTTTTGCTTATCGTGCAATTAACACGTTTCTGATTGATTTAGTGTGAAATGCTCCCACACCTTGGATGACTCGGGTCGTACTGATTTCTCTGCCTCCGCCGAGTGTTTCAGAACAACGTTACGGGTCTCTCCGGTCTCTCTCCGGATTCCCTCTACCCCCACTCTGCTCTTTTTTCTTTCCTTTCGCTCTGCGCTCAACTCAAATTGTTTTTTTTATCTCCCCGACTAGGTGGCGTAATAGTTGTGCGACACAACGAATCGATAATTAAATTCGTTGCCAACTTTTTTAGTAATCGAATTTTATCGATTTCGTTGTTGCAGCCCTAGTGTCGACCTTCATAAGTCAGGCAATGGCTACAAGAAAATAGCCACTCGCCTTAACTTGCCCGTATCTAGAGTCAGAGGAATCATTAAGAAGTTTAAAACTAGAGATGGCCCGATACCACTTTTTTGCTTCCCGATACCGATTCCGATACCTGAACTTGCGTATCGGACGATACCGAGTACCGATCCGATACCAGTAGGTCATATATTTCATTATGTTTTAACAGCTGTATACTACTATCTCTGTATGGATGTGATATGATATATAACAGCTGTATACTACTATCTCTGTATGGATGTGATATGATATATAACAGCTGTATACTACTATCTCTGTATGGATGTGATATGATGTATAACAGCTGTATACTACTATCTCTGTATGGATGTGATAGGATATATAACAGCTGTATACTACTATCTCTGTATGGATGTGATATGATTTCTATCTCTGTTGTCTGTCTGTCTGGTTAAACTATTTGTGAAACATGAACAAACACAAACAATGAATGCCCCAGAACTTTCTTTTACCCTCCAGTTTGCCGATACCGATACTGGCCATCTCTATTTAAAACAACTGGAACAGTGACAAACAAGGCTGGAAGAGGTCCCAAGTTCATCTTAGTGAGGAGGATGGTAAGAGAAGTAAAAAAAAAAGAAGTCCTAAGCTCACTGTCACAGAATTGCATCAAAGAGTGGCATCTTGGGGTCACGAAGTCTCCAAAACAACCATCAGACACTCTCTACATGCCAACAAGCTGTTTGAGAGGCATGCAAGGAAAAAGCCTTTTCTCACTAACACTCACAAACGTAAACGTCTGGAGTTTGCTAAGCGGCACTGGGACTTCAACTGGGATCGTGTGCTTTGGTCAGATGAGACTAAGATTGAGCTTTTTGGCAACAAACACTCTAAGTGGATCTGGCGTAAAACACAAGATGAGTATGCCGAAAAGCCCCTCATGCCCCCCGTGAAGTATGGTGGAGGATCTGTGATGCTTAGGGGCTGTTTCTCTTCCAAAAGGCCCTGGGAACCTGGTTAGGGTGCATGGCATTATGAATGCTTTGAACTACCAGGACATTATAAACAACCTGATAATCCAGAGCTTCTACAAATTATGGGGACAATTTATTAAATACCTTGAGAATTTCCATTCCAGAGGTCTACCGAGTAACTGATTCATGCTACTGTAATATTTAAAATAAAAAGCAGGGTTTTATAAACTTTATTTTGTATGTATGTATGTATGTATGTATGTATGTATGTATGTATGTATGTATGTATGTATATATATATATATATATTTGTTTTTTTTCTCTCCTTTCTCTTAAACAAGGTTTTACAGTATACCATGGCAGTATTATATATACCATGGTGGCAGTATTGAATAATTGGAGCCCAGACGCAATTTTGTAATTTTCTAAATTTCTGATCCTCTGAATAAAAACAGAAAATTGAAAAAAACAGGTTAAAGATCCAATTTTTTAATTTGTCATGGTGGAAAAAAATTAAAAATTGGATATTTGAACCCATTTTTCTGTTTTTCCAAATATCTGTTTGTGCTCAGAACATTGAACTGATAAGCGCTACACTGACCTATGTTGTTTAAAAAAAAGGAGAATTTGTAGAAGTCCATGACCCCATCTTAAACAGGGGTGCCAATAATTGTGGAGGGCACTGCGTAGAGGTTTACACCTCGACGCAGAGGCCGCAGGTTCGACTCTGACCTGCAGCCCTTTGCTGCATGTCATTCCCCCCTCTCTCCCCCCTTTCATGTCTTCAGCTGTCCTATAAATAAAGGCCTAAAATGCCCCCCAAAAAAAAAATATAAAAAAAAAATATAAATAAAAAAATATATAAAAGTGACCGAAATGTGAAAAAAAAGAGAGAGAGAGAGCAGGACTGTGTGGACCAATCAGAGAGAGAGAGAGAGAGAGAGAGAGAGAGAGAGAGAGAGAGAGAGAGAGAGAGAGAGAGAGGACTGGACCAATCAGAGAGAGAATGTGAGGAATGCAATCAGAGAGAGAGTTTGAACTGAGAAACATGAAACTGGACTGAGTGGAATGTCTTGAGAGAGGAATGTCTGTGTGTGTGTGTGTGTGTGTGTGTGTCTGTCTGTGTGTGTTTGTGTGTGTGTGTGTGTGTGTGTGTGTGTGTGTGTGTGTGTGTGTGTGTGTGTGTGTGTGTGTCTGTGTGTGTGTGTGTGTGTGTGTGTGTGTGTGTGTGTGTGTGTGTGTGTGTGTGTGTGTGTGTGTGTGTGTGTGTGTGTGTGTGTGTCTACAGTATTCAGACCATTCAACAAAACAGACAATAAGCCAGAAACCAAATCAACATAATGTAGAAATGCCTGTAATAAATGAGGAGCCATTTTATAGTTTAGTCTAGTTTCTAATGTAGAAAACCTTTCATAGGACATCTTTTTAACCACTTCCAGCCCTAGACATAACACACACACACACACACACACACACACACACACACACACACACACACACACACACACACACACACACACAGAAGACACACACAGTCAGATGAACAGGTACAGGCTGCAGATGTATTCTGACCCTGAGAGGAATGTTAATCTGATTGGGCCGTAGCAGAGAACAGGAAGTGTAAAGTGGGTCAGTTACACATTGACTTCTCCCGTGGTTAATGTGTAAATGGCTCCTATAGAAGGGTGTGTTTGATTTGCACACACACACACACACACACACACACACACACACACACACACACACACACACACACACACACACACACACACACACACACACACACACACACCCTCTGTTGGAGCAACGATAGGTTGACCACTAAGGTCTATATAAAAGAGACTTCAGATACAGTATTAGAGGACCACTAAGGTCTATATAAAAGAGACTTCAGATACAGTATTAGGGGACCACTAAGGTCTATATAAAGAGACTTCAGATACAGTATTACGGGACCACTAAGGTCTATATAAAAGAGACTTCAGATACAGTATTAGGGGACCACTAAGGTCTATATAAAGAGACTTCAGATACAGTATTAGAGGACCACTAAGGTCTATATAAAATAGACTTCAGATACAGTATTACGGGACCACTAAGGTCTATATAAAAGAGACTTCAGATACAGTATTAGGGGACCACTAAGGTCTATATAAAAGAGACTTCAGATACAGTATTAGGGGACCACTAAGGTCTATATAAAAGAGACTTCAGATACAGTATTAGGGGACCACTAAGGTCTATATAAAGAGACTTCAGATACAGTATTAGAGGACCACTAAGGTCTATATAAAAGAGACTTCAGATACAGTATTAGGGGACCACTAAGGTCTATATAAAAGAGACTTCAGATACAGTATTAGGGGACCACTAAGGTCTATATAAAAGAGACTTCAGATACAGTATTAGGGGACCACTAAGGTCTATATAAAAGAGACTTCAGATACAGTATTAGAGGACCACTAAGGTCTATATAAAAGACACACACACAAAAGCATCCAAAGAGCAGCATGTCATGGGACCTTTAAGTTTCTGGTGAAAGTTATAAATCTCGTATTAGTTATAATAATGTAATTACTAATAATAAATAGTAATAGTTGGGTCTTTGTAAAGGGAAGGACATTTTTTGAAGGACACGTGAGGATCTGCTTCTCCATGTACGAATCACAAACCTCCAAAAGAAAAAGGAGGGGAGGAGTGGAGGACGGGAGGAGTGGAGGAGAGGAGGAGTGGAGGAGTGGAGGAGAGGAGGAGTAGAGAAGTGAAGGAGTGGAGAAGTGGAGGAGAGGAGGAGTAGAGAAGTGAAGGAGTGGAGAAGTGGAGGAGTGAAGGAGTGGAGGAGTGGAGGAGTGAAGGAGTGGAGGAGTAGAGGAGTGAAGGAGTGGAGGAGTAGAGGAGTGAAGGAGTGGAGGAGTAGAGAAGTGAAGGAGTGGAGAAGTGGAGGAGTGAAGGAGTGAAGGAGTGGAGGAGTGGAGGAGTAGAGAAGTGAAGGAGTGGAGGAGTGGAGGAGTAGAGAAGTGAAGGAGTGGAGAAGTGGAGGAGTGGAGGAGTGGAGAAGTGAAGGAGTAGAGAAGTGGAGGAGTGAAGGAGTGAAGGAGTGGAGGAGTGAAGGAGTGGAGGAGTGGAGGAGTAGAGAAGTGAAGGAGTGGAGAAGTGGAGGAGTGGAGGAGTGGAGGAGTAGAGAAGTGAAGGAGTAGAGAAGTGGAGGAGTGAAGGAGTGAAGGAGTGGAGGAGTGAAGGAGTGGAGGAGTGGAGGAGTAGAGAAGTGAAGGAGTGGAGAAGTGGAGGAGTGGAGGAGTGGAGGAGTAGAGAAGTGAAGGAGTGGAGAAGTGGAGGAGTGGAGGAGTGGAGGAGTGGAGAAGTGAAGGAGTAGAGAAGTGGAGGAGTGAAGGAGTGAAGGAGTGGAGGAGTGAAGGAGTGGAGGAGTGGAGGAGTAGAGAAGTGAAGGAGTGGAGAAGTGGAGGAGTGGAGGAGTGGAGAAGTGAAGGAGTAGAGAAGTGGAGGAGTGAAGGAGTGAAGGAGTGGAGAAGTGAAGGTTTTTTTTTTTTGGTTTTTAAAGTCCCTTTATTGGACCATTTCCAGATAAGATTTACAGTCACAGAAAATCAACAGACACAAACAAAGAAAAAGAAACCAAAAAAACTAAACAAACATTAAAAACCAAATACTATCAATACAAACTTTGTGCTTTTTTTCCAATCAAAAATTAACCACCAACTCTCCCTCCTCCCCAACAGAGCATAACACTCCCCTCACAGCCCACAAACCACTAAAAAACAGCAAATTGTCCATCATTTTGTAGTAAGCGTGTTCCACCCTCAACCGGGCCTGGACCAGACCTTCCAGCACCGGTACTGGCTCCACACTTCCAACTCCCTGAGTCCGGTTCCTGCGTGTAAGCCAGATTGCCAGTTTTGCCATTGCAAACAAAAAATTCAGTAAAATGTGAACTGTCCTTTTGTGCTTTGTGTATTTGGGACCAAAAATGAACAAGTCCAAAGAAAAACCTCTCCAAAACCCTGCACCCACCTTTTAAGAACACCCAACAGATCTGCCAACCGAGGACATTGGACAAACAAATGTGCTAAAGTTTCCACCTCGTGACAAAACATACATCCCTCCCCAGCTCGGGATCGATGTGCGCTCTGTATCTGTTCGTAGCTATAGCCCCATGCACAATCCTCCATTGGAGGTCGGCTGCCAGCTTTTCAACGGGCAGCTTGTACAGGAACGCCAACTGCCTTTCGGGAAACCTCCGGACCAAAAACTCAGTCCACCTCGACTCCTTCAGCTCAGCCAAAAACCGTATGTTCAGGACCTTTATGCAGGTATAATATAACTCTTTCTTCCCCGCATCTTGAAACTTTCCCAATTGAGGGGTTGAGAAAGACAGTAGCTGACCCGCCTCCTCCTGCCATCCCCCCACAGATGGGGTAATGGTCAGAGAGGGGAAACTGTACTCCCATCCGTCACTCCACTGCTCACACAGGGACCGAGTCTCTACCAGAGTTCGCTGAGGTGATCCCAGGGCAGCACAAACTTCTTTCACCACCCTGTCGATCAACCTACTGGAGGTGATGTTGCTCCTCACTCTCAGCACATCAACAGAGATTGCCGTCATCTTCATCAGGTGACCCAATTTAGTACACCCAGCCTCTCTGAGACTGGCCCTCAGGCTGGCTGACAGCAATGTTCGAGTCCTCAGGAAGTTGTTGAAAAACAAGGGTTCTTCAAAAAGCCACATTCCTGGAGTTTCTTTTACATCCCGAGAATATTGGAGTACCTGCCACGCCTGCAGCACAGAGTTGTAGAACGATGTCAACCCATTAAGGTCCATCTCCTCGGTTCTTAAGAGGAAAAGCTGTTTATCGTATCCCAGACGCCCAGCTCTCCTCAGCAGCAGTCGGGCTGTGTCCAGCCAGCTGGGGCCACACTTATACAATAGTTTTTGAGCAGTCTGGAGTCTAAAGGAGGCAATTTTGATTGAATATCCACCAGCCCCTGCCCCCTTCAGCTACAGGCAAATATAAAACTGCTGCCCAACCCAGTGTCGCCCGACCAGAAGAAATCCACGATAGTTCTCTGAACGTCCTCCATCAGGCCTCTTGGTGGCACGATGGCAATAAGCTTATGCCAAAGGGTCGAGGCAACCAAGTTATTGGCAACCAGAACTCTTCCCCTATTCGACAGCTGGGGTAGCAACCATGACCATCTAGACAACCGAGCGCACACCTTCTCCTTCACTCCCTCCCAGTTCTTTTTAACAAAACCCTCAGATCCCAAAAACACTCCCAAAACTTTCAACCCTTCCTTCCCCCACTCAAGTCCCCCTGGCAGACTGGGCACGGCTTTACCTCTCCATTGCCCTACTAACAAGGCCTCACTCTTAGCCCAGTTCACCCGTGCAGATGTGGCCCTCTCATACAGGGATAAAGCATCCTGTAAACACTGAACATCTGTCTGGCTGCAGACAAAAATATTGACATCATCTGCATAGGCTGAAACAACAAGGGGACGCTCAACGCCCAAGGACCCAGGCAGGAGAAGACCACTAAGTCGAGCCCTCATCCTGCACAGTAGAGGTTCGATTGCTAAAGTATATAGCTGTCCCGAAATAGGGCAACCCTGTCTTATCCCCTCTGCACAGGAACAGGCCGACTCAGCCCAGCCCCGTCTTCACCAAACACTGTGCACCATTGTACAACAAACCAACCCAAGACAGAAACCCATCACCAAAACCAAATGCTTTAAGTGCAGAAAACAAATAAGAGTGATCCACCTTATCGAAAGCTTTTTCCTGGTCTAAAGAGACAATACCAACATCTAGATTATATAGTTTACACACATCGAGAATGTCCCGAACACAGAAAATATTGTCCATAATCGATCTATCTGGAACACAATAGGTTTGGTCCGAGTGTACAATTAGTTCCAGGACAACCTTCAACCGGTTTGATAATACTCTGGAAAGTACCTTATAATCCATTACAGAGGAGGGAAACTGGGCGCCAGTTCTTAAGTAACGCCAGATCACCTTTTTTGGGCAGCAATGACAACACTGCTCGCTGACATGAAACAGGAAGAAAACCTGTTGTAATCCCCTCCATAAAAACCTCGTGAAGGTCTGGTCCAATTGTATTCCAGAACTGTTTATAAAAATCTGTGGAGAGACCATCTATCCCGGTGCCTTTCCTGTAGCCATCTGGTTGACTGCAGCTTTCAGCTCCTCCAGAGTTAGCTCGCAGTCCAAAGCAGCTTTCTCGTCCAGACTGAGCTGAGGAAGACCCTCCAGCAGCTCCTCACGACTCTGCATGCTGCACTGTTGGGCCCCAAAGAGGTCAGCATAGAACACCATCGCATGGCTCCTCATCTCCCCAGGACTGGTGGTTACTCTACCTCCTGGAAGCTGAAGGCATGTCATTTGCTTCCTCTGAGCCACAGTTCTCTCCAGATTAAAAAAGAAGGAGCTTGGGGCATCCATGTCCTTTAACTGGAGGAAACGACACCTGATAAGGGCTCCCTTCACTCTCTCATTCAGAAAAGAGCTCAATTCCAGTTTTTTCTTTTTTAACACCTGCCCTAAAGAAGGGTCAGAGTCCCTATTTAAAACCTCCTCAATACTGCTGATGCTGGCTTCAAGTTTCATGACCTCTGCATTAATCTTAGCAGTGGAATGGGAGGTGTATTGTTGACAAAAAACCCGAACTTGGGCCTTGCCAACGTCCCACCACTGCGTCAAAGACTTAAAATCTGCTTTTTTATTTTTCCAGCACTTCCAAAAATGCTCAAAGTTTCACAGAACTTGCTGTCTTGTAAAAGTTTGTTATTAAAATGCCAGTAGGACTTTACCCTCTCACCTGGCGAGACAATCAAATCTATAAAAACAAAGTGATGATCCGTGAAGCCAACAGGGGTTATTCTACTGTGGACCAGTCTAGAGCTAAGGTTTAGTGAAATATAAATCCTGTCAAGTCTGGCTGCACTCACCCTATTATTAATCACCCTCACCCAAGTGTACTGTCGGGATTGTGGATGTTTCACCCTCCATGTATCTACCAAATCCAGCTGGTTAATGGTGCTATTCAAACTCTGGGCTGAATGTGGGTTAGGTTCCTCGCCTATCCTGTCCACAGTGAAGTCAGGAGTACAGTTAAAATCGCCACCAACAATAAGCTGATCCTGATGGTACTTATTTAATTCAATTCTTAACTGAGTGAAAAATATCACTCTTTCTGCTCCCTGATTAGGGGCGTATACATTAACAAACCAAAACCCAGAACCCTCTATCTCTGCCCTGACAACCAGCAGGCGTCCCTTTACCACTTCGGTGGAGGATATGATGGTTGCATTCGCTGCTGCCTTAAACAGGACAGCAACTCCTGCACTAACATTAGTACCATGGCTAAGAGCATAGGGACCCTCCCACCATAAACCCCAATCTGTCTCTACTGCTGGATCAGAATGTGTTTCCTGCAAAAACAGCACATCAATCCTTTTCTGACTAGAAACCTCAGAAATTAAAGCCCTCTTCTGCCGGTCTCTCCCACCATTGATATTAAGAGATCCTATTTTTAGGCTCCTCATAGAAAAGTCAGAAAAAAGAAACAGACAAGTTGAGACAAGCAGAGAACAATATAAAGAGGAAAAAAAAATAAGTGTCATGATCATTGGAAGTTCTTATTCTTTTTGAGGTTCTACGTCCTTTTTCCTTTCTTAAAGTTGTAATGTGCTTTTTTGAGGCGATAGCGTTTCTTTTTATCCAACAGGTCAAAACCAACAAGTCTTTTCAGTACAGCAACAGACTTGATAAACTTTTCTGTGTCTTTGAAATAATCGGTTACTTTCACAGATCTTTTAAAAGTTTCATTCAAAAAACGATCAATTTCCTCCAATGAATACAGATCTGTGCTCAGATTAATTTCTCCAATAGACACAGTATCAGACTCTGAATCAAACTCCATGTCATCACTAGCACATGATGCCTGACTACTGAACAGGCCTACCCCCTGTTCACCAGAGGGGATCCCAGTGTGATCTCTGGTGATGCTTGTGGAAGCTACTTCCCCAGTAATCCCTGACTGTGACTGCGCTGTAGCACCTACACACTCCGAATGACTCTCTACTGGGGGGGGAACCTGCTGCTGCTCAGACTGGCTCTGCTTCTCCACATTACCTTCCTTAACTTCACCGCCGGCTGCATCTGCAACGCCGCGATCTACCGCCACGCCCCCAGCATCAGCTGCTCCAGCCACATCGGACCCGTCACCGGGCGCAACATCATCCGCCCCCGGGCCGCCAGCCTCATCCGCGGCCGGGGTTTCAGGCGCCGCAGCCTCGCCAGCAGTCGGCGCCTGCTGTCTGTGTGGACATGCAAAACGCTTGTGCCCCACATCCCCACACTCAAAACATTTCAACTGTCCAGAGCTTGCATACACCATGTAAGAGCCTTGACCATGCTTCACTCTGAAGGACACCTCCAGCGTCTGTGTGGGCGAGTCCAGGAACATGAACACCTGCCGCCTCAGAGACTGCACATGGCGCAGTTTGGGATCCTTGCATCCTAAAGTCACCGTTTTAAATCCACTCGCAAACTTTCCAAACCTCTGAAGTTCATTCCCCAACAACTCGTCGGGTATGAACGGAGGAACACCAGATACTGGTAATCCGCGTGGAGGGAACCGATAAAGGGAAACCTGCACAAAACTGTCTCTGATAAACACTCCGCTCTCAATCAGCTGATTCACAAGCTGCTCATCCTT